>NW_027189136.1:0-157500 GCF_040958095.1 Procambarus clarkii
CCCGCCGCCGTAGAACCGCAGATGGCCAGGGCAGAACGAAGTTCAGAGAGAGAGAAGGGATCATTATAGGGAAGCTGAAGACGAGTGCAGAAATCTAAAGGACGAGACTCAAGGACAGGTTTACGAAGAAGGAAAGATTGGGGAAGATGAAGACCAGAGCTAACAGAAGAAAAGTGGGAACCCAGTTCGGAAGCGACCTGCAACGGGTCCGCCACAAGAGTATCATGGAGGTGAAGGACCGGTGAAACATCGGGAACGAACTTACCCGCTATCTTGCGGATATGCTTCCAGATCTGGGCCAGAGGGGTTTCGGACGTAATTGTTGAGACATAAGATGCCCAACATTCACGTTTAGCCGTACGGATGGCCCTACGGGCCACCGCACTCGCTTTCCGAATAAAAAGAAAAGAATCGGTAGTCTGTCTACGGCGGTGCCTCTTCCAGGCTGCACGCTTACAGCGGACAGCCCGAGCACAGTCCGCATTCCACCAGGGAACGCACTTCCGTGGACCCCGAGAGGAAGAGCGAGGAATAGAGCGGAGGGCAGCGTTGAAGACAGTGTCATGAAAAAGGAGGAGAGCACGAGAGAGAGGCAGAAGGGAGAGGTCAGAGAGAGCAGCACTGAGGGTAAATAGGGTCCAGTCTGCCTTAGCAAACTGGACCCTAAACTGGACTGGAGCGATGGACATCAGCCCGCACCGACAGGCGGCGGGGAGAGTCAAGAGACGGAGGGGAAGGATGGGAAGGAGGAACGGAGGGAGATGAGGAAGAAGACACAGGAGACAAGACAGACTGGTTAGAAAGAAGGGGAACCCCAGACAGAGGACCAGGAGGTGGATCCCTCGGGAGAGAACGCAAAGGAACAGAGGAGGGGGCAGTGGGCGTATCAGGGTCCAAAGCCCGGAAACGGTTGTGAGTCTGAGGAAGGGGGGAAGGACGAGGAGAGGAAGAACGCAACACGCGAGCATAAGAGATATTAGCATAAGGCGGGAGCCGGCGAACCTGGCGCCTCGCCTCAGGAAAAGATAAACGCTCTCGGTGCTTCAGGTTGAGGACGCCTGCCTCAAGCTTGTAATGGACACAGGCACGGGAGAAGGTAGGATGGGCCTCACCGCAGTTGAGGCAGCGAGCATGGGGAGAAGTGCACTCCGACTTAGAGTGACCTTCACTCCCACACAAAGGACAGAGAGAGACAGTCCCAGAGCAGCGGAGGGCACCATGCCCAAACCTCCAGCACTTGTTACAAAGTCGAGGAGAAGGAATATACTCCTGGACAGAGCACCTAGCACCAGCAAGAATGACAGAGGATGGAAGGGTCCTACCATCAAAGGTGATCTTCACAACGCGAAGGGGTTGACGGCGACGACCACGAGGGGGACGAGTAAACGAGTCAACCTGGAGGACAGAATGGCCTTGGGCATCAAGGATATGCCGAATATCATCGTGGCAATCCTGCAGATTCCGAACACCGGTTGCAACATGGGGTGGGAGGAGAATAGTGCCAACACTGGCATTCATCTGAACGTTCTTGGAGACCCGAACAGGGATCTCGCCAAGGCAAGATAAGGCAGCCAAGCGGGAAGCCGCATCCTGAGAAGGAGCAGCAACGACACGTGTACCGAGACGAGTGGGGTTGAAAGTAACAGACGCATCCACGGAATCTACAAGATGCCGATGGAGGGAGAAATCGTCAGGAGGCGCAGAATCAAGAGGGAGGAAATCAAAGTATTTGGCCCATGAAGCAGGACCAAACAAGGCCTGATACGCATCAGCACGGGAAGGAATCGAGCGAGTGCGGTTGGGGCGCGAACGGCGTTGAGAACCCCCAGAGAGAGAGGGGTCAAAAGGCGCAGTAGTCACAACGAAAGACTTAGCCACACCAGGGGACGAAGTGGTCACCACCGGGGGCTGGAGGCTCGACCCAACCACAGAGGAGGGAGGGGAGCTGGGGGAAGAAGTCAGGACGGTCAAAGGAGAAGCAAGGTTGGGGCCCAACGCAGCGGGAGCTACAGAGCCTGGTCTTCCAATACAGGCCGACTCGGGGGCTTGGTCGCCCACCCCACGAGCCCGAGAGGGTACAACGGAAACATTCAACGACATAGAGACGAAAAGTGACAAATTCATCCACGAATGTGCCCCCATACCCACCATGGAGCCACAATTAGAGGCAGGACAGCCAACAGGAAGCTATCGCCGATCATGCCGGGGCCCCCTTGGGGTACGTCGTGAGTATACGCCCCACAAACGCCACCTTAAGAACGAACCGTCAGTCCGTCGAGATCGGGTTCAGCGACGAAAGGGGGATTGACAATAAAAGGTTCCCCTCGCTCGAGACGTTGGGTACTACAGTTCTACGGGTGCAAGAGTATGCCTCCTCAAGCACCCGGGCATCAAAATAGAATAAGTCCAAAGAAATAATCCAAAACAAGCAAAAGGTCGGCAGGAAACGACAGGCAGATAGGAGAAGAGGGGGGAGAAAAACGAAACATAAGGAAAAGGAAAAGCGATCCGGCACAATTGGAGAAGACAGCAGCAGGAGTGCAAGGCCAGAAAAGGTCAGAGGACTGCCCCACGGAGCATCACACTCCGGCAGCCGTCCACCAAGCCCCCTCACGACGCCAACTGGCCGGATGGGGAGGGGGGGTCGTTAACCAAGCAGCCAATCATGAACGTTCTCAACAACGGCCAAGTGGTCGTTAACCAAGCAGCCAATCATGAACGTGAAGAACACTTCACATTTAACTTGTCCTCGGTCTATGCACTGACCCACAACAGTTCATACATTTTAACACAAGATTTATTTAAAACGGTTTTTGATACGTAAACTATTATAATACATTATTATTTACGAGGCGAGGGAGACAGGTGGGAATGCACTCACGTGCTATAATTTCCATCAACAACTACCATAGTTGATGGAAATTATTAAAATTTTACAAATATTTAAATTACACAATTTTAATGATCATTAATATACATTTGTAGTGAACAAAATATAGTACTTGGTTACACAGGACGTTAATGTTAATTAAGGCGTCTCTGGGGTTGGCAGCAGCATGGACGACACTGACTCAGGATGGTTAGTTTCATTCACATGGGATGGGCTTTATGTGACGCTCGCTAGATTAAAAGTCTTTGGTCCATATTTCAAAGATTGAAATCTGATCGTTAACAAAGAAACACCTTATAACTGCCAGAATTTAACTATGATAATTGTGTAAACTCTTTTACACCAGCTTTGGGTCGAACGGTCAATTTCACTATAAAGTTTACACTCAAGCCGCTGTTGTGGAACAGTTAATTAAAAACACGTCTCGACCAATTGACAAAGGTATTTTACTCTATCTTTACAAATGAGTAAACCAAAACAAATTGATTTTTTTTTAATAAAACTTTAACATCTTGTAACTATGCCTATTTAGATAATCAGCAAATATAGACTATTCTACCAGGTGACTAATTTAGTAAAACCAATGAGGCGGGCGCTGAGCAGCACCTCTCCCCACGCCGGCCCGCGCCACACTGCCCGCCGCGCCTCTTGACTAGCTTGGCCTGATGGGTCAACTACCTGTGACGTCATTCACCTCACCTGACATGAGGCCGCCTCACATACAAATAATTCACAAGTAAAGTCACTTCAACAATATTAATATAAAGTTTATTTCTATTAATGTGAAGTATGAGCAAGTGTGAGTATGTATTAAAAGCACATACTTCACTACTGGACATTAAACCCACTACCACACCCACTTAGTAGCTTGGAAGCTCCATAACGCCTTCTGTAACTGTGTTATGTTGGGGTCTAGGCCAGGGGCCAGGTACAGCAACCGGTTACGGTGTTCAGCGTCCTCTGTGTGTGTATTTACTGTGTGCCTGTAGGGTCGGGCTCACTATAGACCGTGCTACATGGACATTCCCTTCCGGGTACCTAAATCTAAAACAAACATGAAGGGCCGAACTCTTAGCTCTTTGACTCCACCTTGCGAATCGCTGGTTGCCTAATTTACAGACTCCAGCCCTATTTTTCCTCTTTCATGTCAACTACATGTGTTTTTTCCTCTCACACATACATCACCAGGAAGCAGCAGCTGTATAGCTCCCAGGCATCTGTTTACTGCTGGATGAAAAGATACATCAGGTGGAAGGAAATCTGCCCATTTCCTCAGTCTCGACCGGTAATCAAACCCGGGCCCTTAGGACAAGGACCCTAGAGTGCTATACACTGTGGCAAGGACTCGTGCATGCATGTATGTGTTTGTGTAAACTTGCCTAGATGTACTCACCTAGATGTGCCTGCAGTGTCAAGCTAGGCTCCTAACCCAGCCTTCTAAACATTCTTACATTATTGCAATGTCTACTTTCTCACGCTTGAATAATATTTACACATACATTTTTTTTAATCTAATTAGCTTCAACGACTTCAACGTTTAACCAGTTCCACTTATTGACAGCTCTGACACTGAAAAAGTTCCTTCTGACGTCTCTGACTCATTTGGGTCTCTAATTTCCTTCTATGACTGCATAATTTCCTATGGGCTGCGAGCAGCCGCGTCCAACAGCCTGGTTGATCAGTCCGGCAACCAGGAGGCCTGGTCGACGACCGGGCCACGGGGACGCTAAGCCCCGGAAGCACCTCAAGGTAACCTCAAGGTCAAGGTAAGGTATGACCCCTCTTTCTGCTGTTCTTTGCTTTGAACAGTATTATTTTGTCTGCCTTGTCAATTTCCCTTAGAATTTTATACATCATCATATTCCCCCTTCTCTCCCCTTTCCTACAGTGTGGTACGGTCCAGTTCTCTGTCTTTCCTTATAGTTTAAACCCTTCAGCTCAGGAACGAGTCTCGTTGCATATCTTTGGACCTTTTCTAGTGTCTTCTTCTTCTTCTTGTCCATTTATAGGCAAGGGTTCCATGCTCGGGATCCATATTCAAGTGTGCGTCTCACCTTCGCTGTATATAGGGACCGGAAAGCCCCCCTTTGTCCAATTTTCTGAAGGATACACGGATGTTATCCAGTATGTCGTTATATGCAGCTGTTATTCTGCTAATGTGAGCTTCTGGCATCACAAATGGGGTTATGTCCACTACCAGGACTTTTTTCCATCCGATAAAATAATCTGTTTACCATTTATTCTATATTGCTGTACTGGTCTTAGTGCGCCTGTTCCCTTCCTCATAACTTTGCATTTGGTTGGGTTAAACTAACAGCCATTTTTTTAGAACATTTCTGAATTATGTCCAAATTTGATTGAATGCCTCACAATCTATCACTGTCCTGACTTCTCATTAGCTTAGCATCATTTGTAAATATTGATAAAGGAAAATATTTCGTCTGTTAGGTGATTGCCATAAATTTTAAACAGTTTGGGTCCTAGAAGTCCTAGGGGTCCTAGGGTCCTTGTGGTACTTCACTTGTAACTTCTCTCTCCACTCTGATATGTCTGCCCTTTTACTTCCTTCTGTAGATATATATATTCTCTGACCCCACTAAGACTTTTCCTGTTACGCCAGCCTGCTCCTCTAATTTCAGTACGAGTCTTTCATGCAGGATCGTATAAAATGTTTCCTTGCAGACGACCAATATGCATTCTACCCATCTTTCTGTCTTGTTTGATTTCTGTCATCATCTTGCAGCATTCCAGCAAGTTTATATAGTAGGATTTTTTCCTTTATTAAAATCGTGCTGGCGCCTCGAAAGAAAATTTATTTGTTCAAAACGTTCCACTAGCCCGCTACGGATCAGTTTCTCTAACTTGTCGGGAATACTTGTCAGTAATGCGGGTCTGTGTTTAACGGTTTGTCTTCCCCCTTTCTTGTAGACTGGTGCCACATTAGACATTCATTTAAAGAGAAATTAAATATTATGGCAAGTGGGTTGCAGAATGCTTGAGTTGCCCCTCTCGGTATTCATGACAATATTGTGTCTGGTTCCAAGGTCCGTTACCGGTATTAGCAGCAGCAGCAGCAGCAGTCTAGCAGTGAAGCAGGAGCGAGTCTCCAGTCGAGCCTTGAGGGAGGTAGCAGAGCCGAGGCATTGGAAGCAGCGACAGTCCAAACACAGAGGAAGCAGCAACTCCACAGTAGTGAAAGCCTTGAGCCTCGCCTCTCAGTTACAGCGTCGAGCTCCGTCTCTCCCCCAGGTTATGCCAAATATAACTGGACACACCAAGATCTGCCCACCCAACCCACACACACAGAAGACAAATGTGGTCCCTACCCGTCACAGGGTGGACAAATTTGGTCCCTATTCCCCCTCCTCCCCCACACCCCCAACGGATTGATCTGAACATACCCAACCAGACACACCCCACCAACAGACCATCCCGTCTAATTAAAAATAGCATTGCTCTTCGCTCGTATGTGCGCTTTGGCCAAAAATGGATGAAATTTGAAATGAAATCGGCTCACGAAAGTGATGGACTCCCGTTTTCAGTTTGAGTCGTCTGGATTACTCGGGAAGGTAAATTTCAATTAACGTTTTCCATGACTTTTGAAAGTTTGGTAGGTTAGGAGGGCAGGAAATTCTCCTACGACCCTTAACTTACCGTTTTGGAAAAAAATCCAACATTTTAAATTTTTGGTTAATTTTCATATTGCATCCATTCTCGGCCATAGGGTCAAACGGCCAAATTCCGACATTATTTGTAAGAGGACAGGTTGCATGACCACGAGACCACAAGTGTGGCTGGCCTACTCACGTGTCCTACACCGGTTCCATGATGACTCTTTACAGTCATCAGTCAGATAAGGTTATAATACATTCATACTAACAATATACACAAACAGATTGATTATGGCTTAGTGAAATTGTTGACCGTCTAATTACGGTAAAACCAAATTTAATAATTATTAACCCTCCCCAATTTGTGAAAAAGTTATTTAACTGGTGACAAATTAAACACAGTTCAATCCGAAGTAATAAATAAAATTACAATTAAGTTCACATTAAATTATGATAAGTCAATTATTCACTGGTAAATTTCCCACAGAGGGAGAGGGGGGGGGGAGACCTCGTTTATGTCTTGTGTGAGGGTCTGGGTGGGTAGATCTTTGTGTGTCCCCAGTGATATTGGCATAACCTGTTGGGAAGACGGACGTCTGGTACTTTAATTGTGGTACCTATGGGCTCAATTTAGGGGTATTTCAACGGCTGGCAGGTAGTTGGCTATTAGTAATTGGTGTAGGAGTGTCGTGAATGTAGAGATGTTCCAACTGGACATGTGGATTGTCAATTTCACACAGGCTTTGGCAAGGGCCATCATCTCGTCCACCTTCGGACTCGGGAGTGGAGCTAGTTGATAGTGTTGGCAAGTAGATGCGATGACGGGTGTGGACTGCAGTGAGGCGCTGGGTTGAGGGCTTGGAAGTATAGTCTGGGTGTGAGTGGAGTGGTTTCCGAGTGTGGAGTGTCGCGTGTGGGGTGGAAGAGAGGTGCTCGAGTTTGTTGTGCTGTGCTTCACACATTGCTAAGAATAGCCTTCCCTGTGGGGCACTGACCGTGTACAGACACGTGGGCTCTTATATATCTTGCTCTTGTTAGGCCAGTTTTAAATTATGCAGTTCAGTTTTGGTCGCCATACTACAGTGGACAAATTCAAAAACCTTGATTTACATTCTCTAGAAAAGCGAAGAGTTAGGGTGTGACATGATTATTGTGTACAAGTGGATAAATGGGCATAACTAGGGAGATATTAATGAGGTATTACATATTTCACTGAACAGAACGCAAAACAATAGATATATATTGAACAAGTTTAGATTTAGGAAAGACTTGGGTAAATACTGGTTTGGTAACAGGGTTGATTTGTCGAACAAATTATAGGGTAACATAACAGCCGTAGGATCTCTTGAGTTTGGGTGGATATAAATAGGAGCTGCTAGGTATGATCCTATAGACCTTCTGCAGTTTCCTTCATTCCTGTTCTAATGTTTTTATTCTTGCTGCCGACTTGTTCATGCTCTATCAAAATTATTCCATGATTACGAGCCACATATACTGGAATAATATACACTCGGTCTTCAAGAACTTATCGTATACCACCACCATACACTTCAAAGAATATTTAATAATTGAATATTATCTCCGCTTGACCTTTACAATGGTTGTGAAAATATATTTAGTTTCCTTAAAAATGTTCATAAACATTTTCAGTAGATACTACTGTCGTTGTCAGTCTTCGAACATTATCAACAGCATCTTCATCAATAATATAAGACTAGTAAAATCTCCAAGTCCTTTTGCTGATGTCTAATGCCCTATGATACGAAACATCTGATTTGATGTTAATAAAACCAATGTTGTCCTCAATGATTTAAAACCTACATCACTTGTATACAATTTCAACTTAAATTCAACAGAGCAGAAGTTGTTAAATACATATGGCAAAATCTTACTGAAGCGATCATATGAGTCATAAATACTCTCACTCCCCCCAAGTAAAACAAACAAGCGATACTTAGTGGGCCAGCCAGAGGTTGGCCCACTAAGAGCCACACTAAGGGCCCACTAAGGGCGCGAACCTGTGGGATATCTGGGCTTGACTCAATTTATTTAATTATTAAATTAATGAAATCAATTACGAAGGACCACCCACTTTTAAGAAAAGAGGAAAACTAATAAAAAGTGATCATTGGAAACACAAGGAAGAACCAGTGTCTATGGATAAATATTAGAAAGTATAATCACTTAAATAATTAATGGACTGTATGATTAATTAACTAAAGTCAGAGCCTCAAACACATACATTAGGGGGGTATTGCTAGAACTTCATATACGTCTAGGAACTAGTGTGGTTCGTACACCAGTTCATTGTTTGATAAATAATATTGTGACCAAAATATTAAAGAATCAATAGGCGATTACCAATAGAAATTATAAAGATTATTAGTATTAGAAAGTAATCATCTAAATAAACACATTATCTCCAGTGTACATGAAAAGTATTCAACTTGATAGAATCATGGACAAATAGCAAAAATTGGAGTAATTAAATGTGTACAAAAAGTCTTAGCTTTAAGACGATTTCTATGACATCATTCACGCCTCGTCCTCGTGATCTCAGGAATTCCACGTAGAAGCCCTTAGAGGTGAATAACACGAATGTAGGTAGCAGTTCTTTGACTCCTCACATACGAGCTGTAATTTAAGGGATATTAAGTAGCATTGAACTAGGCTACTTAAATCTCAATATTCATGAAATATAAAATAAAAATTAGTGCAGTACTAACGTTGGATTTTTTGTAGTCGTTCGATATACCGACAGGCTGCCCACGACATATACAATCTCTAATGATGCATCAAAAAATAACTATATACTTATCGAAAGGTGCAAATTATGCTGAAGCCTGCCGGTATCGCGTCTCAGGCTCAAACTTCCACAATGTCGTACACGTGGTTGATAGCTTGGCTTGAATATCGACGCGTTATTAGTTGACCGAGTACTGCAGATCACGTAGAACAATAATAATTCATTCTGGGTTGAGTATCAGTGTAATTCTTGCTGATAATCTCAACGTCACGTGTCTCAGACTCTGACGCCACGACTTTTGTTGCTCAATTCCGCAACACGAGTACCCAACACACACACACAATGGCGTCTCTCCTCCCTCTTCAACCCGCGTCCCGCATTCACCACAGAAATTATTTACCACGAATAATATTATTTCGTGTAATTGTGGCTGAAAGACTTTAATAATGACTGGGTTGTAATTCTAGGGATTTAAATATTATTGCTTTCTCGTCTTATGGTAGTAAATAAGAAATGGAGAAGATTTTAGTTTTCTCCATGGCATTCACGCGTGACGGTAAATTTCTTACTTGATAACAATTGTAACTAAAAACTCTCGACTTAGAATTATCTGGGAGTTATGTTATCCATAAATAATTATCACATGGAATACTGATGATTTTAGAAAATCACATTCAATTCTCTAACACACTGGCTATAAATGTGTTTAACTAGATATAATCTGACGCAATACTGGTGCTTCGTTTCGTAAGAATTCCAGTATCCATATGCAGATATAATGGTTAGTTTATGTGAACATTACTGTTAGTAAGTTTTAGAAACTACCGTAATTAGTATATTTTAATACTGATTTATTATAATACAATAGTATTGTATTAGTGTTGGAAATTTCCAACAGGACCCACATTAAGGCCCGCACAGGAATACCCCTGCAAAAACAAAAAAAACAAACAAATAAAACTTGTATACATATCATACCTGCAATGTGTTCCTGTACTGTAACCCGAGCTTCCTCACATATCTGTAGCGCCCACACACACACACACACACACACACACACACACACACACACACACACACACACACACACACACACACACACACACACACACACACACACACACACACACACACACACAGGGCCACCAAAGAGGTTATTTTAGAAAGGAAGAGTCGTCTGCAGTATGTGGAGGAATACAAGAAAGTATTCCTGCAGAGGGACAGGACGAAGGAGGAGAGAGCCAGGGCAGCAGAGGCAAGGAGGAAGTGCAGGGAGAGAGGAGCAAACCAGGAAATCACAGCCCTCAACACAACAGTCCCAGAGATAAGAGGGGAACCCACGACCAGCATCCCAGCAACACCAGAGGGGAAGGCAACACCACCACCCCCTCTGCATAGAAACCCTCCCTTCCCCCCACCCTACCTGCCCCCCACGCAAATGCTCACCCAACCCTCCCCCCCCCCATTCTGACCCTTTCACCTCTCCCCCATTCCCACCATGTCCCCCCTCTCGCCTTCCCCCCTCCCCCCATACCCTCCCTATCCCTCCTCCCCCTGTATCCTCCCTGTCCCCCCCTATCTCCTTAACCCACACCCTACCTGTCCCCCCTTACCTTGCACCCCCACCTCCCACCCCAAAATCCTCTGAGACCCTGCAAACCACCTCATAGATCTTCTCACCCAGGGAACAGCTTCCCACACCAGCAGAATGCTCGCCAAGAAGGGAACTAGAAAATGAACAGAAGAAAGTGAGCTTCAAGGCAATGTACACTAACACTGATGGGATTACAAATAAAACAAGTGAACTTGGAGAAAGGGGGACTAGAAAAAAACCCAGACATAATAGCACTCACAGAAACAAAGCTAACGAAAACCATAAACACAGTGTTTCCACAGGACTACTATGTAGTGAGGAAAGAGAGAAGGGAGAGGAGGTGGTGGTGTAGCTTTGCTGATAAGAAAAGGTTGGAGTTTTGAAGAGATGGTAAATCAGAACTGTGAAGGTTTCAGTGACTACATATCAGGCACCATAGTAACTGGAGGACAGAGAATTATAGTAGTAGTCATATATAACCCCCCACCGAACGACAGAAGACCCAGACAGGAACATGATAGAAACAATATGGCCACCATCAATATAATAGAGAGAGCAGCTTCTGTGGCTAGCAGGAACGGATCCAGACTACTAATCATGGGAGTGTTCAACCATGGGAAGGTAGATTGGGAGAACAGAGACCCACATGGAGAGCTAAGCTGCTGGTCGTGGCAACAAGAAACACTCAGTCAACTCGTCAAGGGACCGACAAGAATGAGAGGAGAGGATGAACCAGCCTTGCTTGATCTGATATTTACCCTAAATGAGTCGGATATAAGGGAAGTTAAGTTGGAAGCCCCCTTGGGAATGAGTGATCATAGTGTATTGAGCTTTGTGTACCTGGTTGAGCTAGGAATTATCTGCAACAAAAAAGAACTGGGAAACAACGGGCTGGCGTACCGAAAGGGAAACTATGAGATGAATAAATTCCTAAGGAATACAATGGGACATGTAACTCGGAACCAAGTCCATACAAGACATGATGGAATATGTCACCCAAAAGTGTCAAGAGGCTGTAAGCAGGTTTGTCCCGGCCCGACAGGAAAAAATAGAGAAGCAAAAGAAGAATCCGTGGTTTACTAGGGAATGTATGCAAGCAAAGGAGCTGAACAAAAGAGCATGGAGGAACTTCCGTAATAACAGAACACCTGAAAGTAGAGAGAGATACCAGGAACGAGTATGTTAGTGTGAGAAGAGCAGCTGAGAAAAGGTATGAAAATTATATAGCTAACAAAGCCATGACCGAACCAAAACTACTACACAGTCACATCAGGAGGAAGACAACAGTGAAGGAACAGGTGATGAAACTTAGGGTGGGCGACGACAGGTACACAGAGAATGACAAAGAGGTGTGTGAAGAACTCAACAAAAGGTTCCAGGAGGTCTTTACAATAGAACAAGGTGAAGTCACTGCGCTAGGAGAGGTGGCAGCAAACCAGGCGACCTTGGAAAGGTTCGAAATTACAAGTGATGAGGTCAAGAAGCACACATTGGAGCTGGACAGGAGAAAAGCTGTTGGGCCAGACGGAATCTCACCATGGGTATTGAAAGAGTGTGCAGGAGCACTTTGTTTGCCAGAAATATGGAAGACGGCTAATGTAGTCCTAATATACATAAAAGGGTGACACAAGAGGTACTGAACTACAGGCCAGTGTCCTTAACTTGTATACCATGCAAGGTGATGGAGAAGATTATGAGAAAAAACCTAGTAACACATCTGGAGAGACGAGACTTCGTGACAATCCATCAACATGGGTTCAGGGAGGGTAAATCTTACCTTACAGGCTTGGGAGGACCTAAAGTAGTAGTAGCAGTGATATTGAACCCTCCACCAAATGACAGAAGACCCAGGCAAAAGTATGACAAACAGTATGGCAGATAACATAATTGAGAGGGCAGGCTCTGCTGCCTGTAAAAATCGATCCCATCTGCTCATCATGGGGGACTTCAATCAAGGAAGGAAAGACTCGGAGAACACAGAACCGCACGGAGGAGAGGATACATGGAGAGCCAAACTAGTGGAGGTGGCGACAAGAAACTTTCTAAGCCAACATGTCAGGGAACCTACTAGGATGAGGGGAAACGATGAACCAGCGAGACTCGACCTAGTTTTCACTCTGAATGACTCCGACATAAGGGAAATTGACTTCGAGGTCCCATTAGGAATGAGCGATCAGTGTACTGACGTTTGAGTATCTGGTCGAAGAAGGGCTAAAGTACTCGAGAAAGGGAACTGAAAGAAAAAGGCTAGCATTCCGTAAGGGAAATTACAAGGAGATAAGAAAATTCCTAACGGATATAACATGGGAAACAGAGCTAAGGGAAAAGACGGCCCAAGACATGATGGAATACATCACGCAGAAGTGCAAGGAGGCAGCAGAAATGTTTATCCCGGTTAAAAAGGTAAAAAATGAAATGCAGATGAGAAACCCATGGTTTAATCAGAGATGTAAGCTAATTAGCTTACATCTCTGATTACAACAAAGTAGCAAAGCAACAAAGTAAAACAGCATGGAGAAACTATAGAAATAACAGGACACTTGAGAGCTGAGAAGGTTACTAGAGAGACAGATGAATACGTCAGGGTGAGAAGAGAGGAAGAAGGGCAATATGAAAACGACATAGCAAGCAAGGCTAAGACCCAACTCAAATTGCTGCACAGCCACATCAGGAGAAAGACAACAGTGAAGGAACAGGTAATAAAACTGAGGATACGGGCAGACAGATTCACTACAAATTACAAAGAAGTGTGCGAGGAACTCAATATGAAGTTCCAGGAAGTCCTCACATTAGAACAAGGAGAAGTTCCAGAGATAAGAGAAGTTCCAGAGATAAGAGAAGGAATAATTAACCAGCCACCACTAGAGGAATTTGAGATTACCAGTGGAGATGTAAGGAAGCTTTTACTAGAGCTGGATGTGACGAAGGCTATAGGCCCGAATGGAATATCGCCATGGATACTAAAGGAAGGAGCAGAAGCACTGTGCTTGCTACTCTCCATAGTGTAAAACAAATCACTGGTAACAGGTGAACTGCCAGAAATATGGAAAGAAGCAAACATAGTTCCGATATACAAGAAAGGGGATAGACAGGAGGCACTGAACTCCAAGCTAGTGTCCCAAACTTGCATACCATGCAAGCAAATGGAGAAAATTGTGCGAAAAAAGCTAGTCGAACATCTGGAGCGAAGGAACTTTGTGTCACAACTCCAACATGGTTTCAGGGATGGCAAGTCATGCCTCACAGGATTAACTAAATACTACAATCAGGCAACAAGAATCAGACAAGCAGGAGAGGGGTGGGCAGACTGCATATTTTTGGATTGTCAAAGCCTTTGACACAGTGCCACACTAGAGACTAGTGCGGAAGCTGGAGATGCAGGCAGGAGTGAAAGGGAAGGTACTCCATTGGATAAGGGAGTACCTAAGTAACAGAAGGCAGCGAGTCACTGTGCAGGGTGAGGTCTCAGAGTGGCGATATTCAATAGTCACCAGTAGGGTCCCGCAAGGTTCAGTCCTTGGACCCATACTGTTTCTTATACATGTAAGTGATCTTCCAGATGGTATAGAATCATTCCTCTCATTGTTTGCTGATGATGCAAAAATTATGAGGAGGATTAAGACGGAGGAAGACATTATGAGACTAAAATAACCTAGACAGATTGCGTGAATAGTCTAACAAATGGCTACTAAATTTCAACTCGAGTAAATGTAAGGTAATGAAACTAGGAAGTGGAAACAGGAGGCCAGACACAGGATACAGAATGGGAGATGAAGTCCTTCATGAAACGGACAGAGAGAAGGATCTAGTTGATATCACACCAACCCTGTCTCCTGAAGCAAACATCAAAAGAATAACATCTGCGGCATATGCGAGGCTGGCTAACATCAGAACAGCCTTCAGGAACCTGTGTAAGGAATCATTCAGAATCTTGTATACCACATATGTTAGACCAATCCTGGTGTATGCGGCCCCAGCATGGAGCCCGTACCTTGCCAAGCACAAGACGAAGCTGGAAAAAGTTCAGAGGTATGCCACTAGACTAGTCCCAGAACTAAGAGGCACGAGTTACGAGGAAAGGCTGCGGGAAATGCACCTTACGACACTGGAAGACAGAAGAGTAAGGGGAGATATGATCACAACCTACAAAATCCTCCGGGGAATCGATCGGGTAGACAAGGATAAACTATTCAACACTGGTGGTACACGAACAAGGGGATACAGGTGGAAACTGAGAACCCACATGAGCCACAGGGACGTTAGAAAGAACTTTTTCAGTGTCAGTAGTTAACAGATGGAATGCATTAGGCAGTGATGTGGTGGAGGCTGATTCCATACACAGTTGCAAATGTAGATATGATAGAGCCCAGTAGGCTCAGTAATCTGTACACCTGTTGATTGACAGTTAAGAGGCGGGACCAAAGAGCAAAAGCTCAACCCCCGCAAGCACAACTAGGTGAATACATGTACCTGTAGCGCCATCTCACATACACACCTTTAGCGCCATCTCACACACACACCTGTAGCGCCATCTCACACACCTGCAGCTCCTTCAAACACCTGTAGCGCCCTCACACACCTGGAACAGAAAGACCCTTCTAAGTATGTTTTGAACAAATTAACTAGTGCATTCAACTTTAAAATGTCTATACAAGTACAAACATGTAAAGGCCATATGCAGACTGATAATCTGGAAATAGAAAGGATTGTAGTAGCTGCATTCTAATCCTTAAGTTTAAATACTTTCGAAAGGAAAATGTCGCTTTAGATCAAAATGTAGATTTCTCCATCCTGTCATGTGCGAAACCACACTGAGGGATGAAAATGCTGACCTCAGCTGACCATACTTTCACGTGAAAGACACAGAACGCTAAATGAAGAGTGGTAAACAAAAAAATGGCGTTGAAGAAAGTCAATTTTTTTTATATCCAGACAAGAGAGGTTATAAAAGGTGGAACAGAGTGTATAGAACTGGCTGAAAGACCCACTTACATACTAGAATCACATATACAATTATATCCCACAACAGAGCAACAATAACAACAGGCAACAAGTAAACTTGCAACAATCAGTACTTGTCAGAACAAAACCAATATGTCCTCACATAATGGACCTGCCTGAAAAATTTTCATCAAATTACCTCAAATGCAGTAACCTCATTCATATTTGCCAACATTCAAGGTCGAAAAACTGGAGAGAAAAAAAAGCACAGTTCATAAAGGTCCTCTTCGCCGAGTCAAACAGTATTTAGACCTTTCACACAAACCCAGGCATGGGAACTCTTGGACAGTGAGATCTGGATAACAATATTATCTATATAGACCTGATCGGGTAAATAGGTCACATGGAGGAGTACGTCTGTATATAGGAGAAGATCTTATATGCTCTGAGCTTCTTAACACTCCAAATGCAGTGGTAGTTAACTCTACTGGGAGTAGAGTTAACATCTTTCTTTTCTCTCTTCTTCTAGTAAGAAGATCTAATAAACTTGGTTATTATTCTAATGAACTATTTAAATTCTGTGACAAATTTTAACTAGCAGATAAGTGTCAACTAGGAACGAAAATATTCTAGATCTGAACGTCACCTACAAAGAAGACATAATCAGCGACATTACAATCTTGGATAAAACACACTCAGATCACAAGCTCATTTAAGTGCAAACCAACATCAGTACTTGTAATAGGCCTAAAACATTTATCAAGCGAGAGAGGTTATTCTATAAACTAAATTATAATAAAAGGATTGACTGGGAAAAGATACAGGGAACAAACAATTTCCCCATTGAATGTTTATAAGCCATACAAATCCTAAACAAGGCATAGAAAAACTAACTTCCAAAAAATATAGTCTTTCTGAATCTTGTTCCTGTGTTGAGAGCCAGAAAGAGGACCAACGAAGAAAGAGAACGCAGACGGCACTACAAAAGAAGAAAATACCGAAAATGTTTAAGGAGACACTACTATCCCTACAAAGATGGAATAATTTAAACGGAGTTTGAAGAAATCTAGCAAAGATTAAAGCAATTATATCAGATTGATGAAATGCAATTACGACAAAGCCATTCAAGAGAAAAAAACAAATTTCTTTATATATGCGAAATCACAAAAAAAACTGTATTCAACCTTTTTTTTCTTTTACAAGTGAAGGTTCATACACAGATGATAAAGATATTACTGACCCCCCCAAAAAAATGTGATTTCTACGGCTGTTTTTAGGTTTCAGCATTTTTTATTACTTAAACAATTGTTTAGCATCCCAATAAATAGCATGAAAGTGGAAGATCCGGATGAACAAATACACAAGGGCCGTGACGAGGATTCGAACCTGTGTCCGAGAGGATAGACGCAGGTGATATAGATGCATCACGCAATTGTGATTTCTGTGTGTATGGAAGATCCGGACATCATCTTTATGCCTGATATCCAAACTCATGAAATTATGACATTAACTCGAATTTTGCAGATTTTGAAGGAGAAATTGATAACATGGACTCTTACCCCGGGTCCAGACTCGTGTTATTTAATATTTATAAAGACATGCTAAGTGCCAGTAGCATAGTGTGGAGAAATATCTTTGACACAGGGGAGATATCAGATTCGCTGAAATTAATAGGTTTTGCTCCTCTTTACAAGGGAGGAGCAAACCCTATTGGGGTTGGAGGTCCCTGTGACCTTCTTCACCACTTTCGAGGTCAACCTCGGAACTCTCAGTTCCTGCGACGGCGCTGGAACCAATCGTATTGGCGTATGCCTTTCCATTGGAGACTTTCAGCGCCGTGGAGAGGGGGGGACCTGCTGCCTGGGTAACAGCTTCTCCCCCGATTCAACCTACCCTGGCTTTGCGCCCTGGTGAGACCACTCCAGACCGACAACCAGAACGCAACTCCATAGTCTCCTGAGACTGATGGGTGCCTACTACTAACAAGGTAGGGAGCAAAGCATTGGCAAAGAATTATAGACCAGTGGCACTAACGACCCACATAAACGTATTTGAGTGAGAGATCACGAGTCAGGGGCCAGATTCACGAAGCAGTTAAGCAAGTATTTACGAACGTTTACATATTTCCTCAATCTTGGCGACTTCGGTAACATTTATTAAAACAGTTTTCAAGCATGAAAACCTCCCAATTAACTGTTGTTGTTGTTATAAACAGCCACCTGGTGATTTGGAGCTTATTAACTGTTTAATAAGTGTAAACAAAGCCGCCAAAGATTGAGAAAAGATGGACAGGTTCGTAAGTGCTTGCGTAACTGCTTCGGGAATCTGGCCCCAGGTCCCCAGTTTCCTGGAGACCCATGACTTCCACAACCCAGGTCAACATGGATCTAGAGTAGGAAGATTGTGCATATCGCAGTTACTTGACCACTTCGACAAAATAACCGAGGTATTAGTAGAAACACAGAATGCAGATGTGGTATACACGGACTTTACATAGGTATTTCATAAATGTGATCATGGAGTGATATCACACAAAATGAGGTCAATGAGAATAATAGGTAAAGTAGAACGGTGAATATTCCTTTGTGGGGAACACACACACACACACACACACACACACACACACACACACACACACACACACACACACACACACACTGACAGTCAACCAAATATAACGGAGTTCAAGCACAGCTAGAAGGTCTGTACCTCTACTCAAAGTAAAGTCCACTGTACCACTGCTTTTCCTTAAGTCTTATATCAAATATAGACAAAAATTGAAATCTTTGGATCCAAATGTTAGTCATGATGAGTTGTTTAACAATACACTTAGGATTGTTACAAAATTATTGAAAGAAAACAAGTTGTTATATTGATCAATAGTTCATATTGTAAATAAATGAACGATTGTTTTCTTTCTCTTTAAACTACTGTTAGACCCTACTATACTCATTATATAAAAAAATTCCTGTGTTTTAGTCTAGCCTTTATTTATTTATAAATTTAAACTTATGTTACTATCTCTTAATTATTCTCTTTTTATCTTGCACTACCGTCCTATTGTTCTGGTGATTTGTTTCCTGTAGGAACTTGGCCTCTTTGGAGGTCAGGTTACCTCACAGCTGTGGCTGCTTCCCTCCCTCTCTATCTGCTTCTGCAGTACAGTCTAGCAGCAGCAGCAGCAGCAGCAGCAGCTGCTGCTGCTGCTGCTGCTGCTGCTGCTGCTGCTGCTGATGATGATGATGATGATGATGATGATGATGATGCTGCTGCTGCTGCTGCTGCTGCTGCTGCTGCTGCTGCTGCTGATGATGATGATGATGATGATGATGATGATGATGATGATGCTGCTGGAGACCTGAACATTCGGGAACATTACACCTCCTTTTCCAATTCTATATTTGTGCGGAAAACCACAAACATTAAATCTCACCCCTTAAATAGCAACGACAGAACAGGTAGTGATGATCCGGTTGAGATGAATGCCAGTTTAAACATATTATCTCTGAACAAATTCACAAGGGCCGTGACGAGGATTCGAACCTGCGTCCGAGAGCATCCCAGACGCTGGTTTAATGGACTGAGCTACGACATGGTCGAGGAGTTGAAACCGAAGTTCAGTAGAACTAACTTGATCCTGCAGCCTCTCCAAGGCACAAACCAGGATTTTACACAAGCCGTTCTCCCTCTTCTCCCTCTTGTGTAATGAAGTAGGGCGAAGAGGGAGAACGTCCTATTGACATAGCTCGAGTGCATGGGGAAGTTGTGTAAAACCCTGGTTTGTGTCTCGGAGAGGCTGCAGGATCCTGCATGTTCTACTGAACTTCGGTTTCAACTCCTTGACCATGTCCCCGACTATCCAAGTGGTTGGGCACCATTCCTTCCCCCCCCCCATCCCCATCCCAAATCCTAATCCTGACCCCTTCCCAGTGCTATATAGTCGTAATGGCTTGGCGCTTTCCCCGTGATAATTCCTTTCCCTTCCTTGACCATATCGTAGTTCAGTCGATTAAGGCAGCGTCTGGGATGCTCTAGGACGCAGGTTCGAATCCTCGTCACGGCCCTTGTGGATTTGTTCATTTGATGCATCACGCAATTGTGATTTCTGTGTGCATATAACCTCTACATAGGCACCAGGGGCCGCACATAAGCGTCTAGGTGACAGTAGAAGGAACAGCAGAGAATGGGTGGGGCAGCCGTAGACTAGTTTAGACAGCACAAGAGAGGAGTGCAAACATTAGTGCGCTTTATCAACTCACCAGGAATTGTGGGACAAGTCCAAGGGATGGGAAGGGCCTCAGAACATTAATTTCAGAACCAAGAGATCAGCTGATGTCAATGATCAGCTGCCAGAGTTTAGCATTATACTTGTACAGAAGCGGATTTGCATAGTGACAAGGAGTGTCGAGGAATGACATCTTTGGAGTAAAAGTCAGCTTAAATCTTAGCTGGAGAGACCTTTAAGCCGTGAATATTAGCCCAGGACGACACGCTATCTATCACAATTTGGAATCTGTTGGATGAAGGAGAAATTGTAACAACGACAGGAGTATGTGTACATAGTGGACCAAGAATACACCAGAGGAAAGGGACAAAGATCGCACGAGAACAACCAGGAAAGTTTATTAAGTAATTTAAAACCCAACACGGGGTAACACTTACTTGTTGAAAAGAGTGAGAAAACAGCACTAAGTCTCGCTTTAAAGGTACAACTACAGAAAGCTCTCAAGGAAAAATGGGACGTCTGTCGTCACGTCAGTCGGTCCAGCACACTTAAGATTTTGTCACACTTTCGCAGCTGACAATCACACACTGCAATACCAATACCAAACACTGGCATTTTTCTCCTGTGGGCCTTGACGGTGCCACATACGCCGGTGTTGTGGTCAAGGAGGAATCTGGTCAGCAAGGGGCTGGTATAGTAGTTGTCCGTGAATAGAATATGCCAATAGTTCAGCAACGCTTCCACGAGTGTTTTGACAATGCCAGAGAGCCCGTGTGGATCTTCACCTGGTATGTCAATGTCTGTACCTGAATACAGTATCATGTCCATGACTTTACCAGTTTCATAGTCACATTAGTCCAAATCAATGCTGCTTTGATGGGATGTACTGCCTGAACGCAAGTCGTCCCTTGAAGAGGACTAGCGATTCATCAATCACCACATTCTGCCCTGGTACAAAGTAATCACAGAACTTTCCTCTCATATCACTAAAAATCTTCTGCAGCTTCCAAAGTCTGTCCTGTCTGTCTTCATTATCATTGTTCTCAAAGTGCAGACACCTATGACACTATATGTACCTGTTTAACACAGGGAGATGGAACAAAGCTGTCTTTGCTCCAATAATCCGGGATCACGTTTTTCAGAATGTTATCATTATCATACTAAATGCTAAAAAACACGCATTTCCTCATTTGTCGTGTCTTTCCATCGTGTCATGCAAGAGGCAGGTAAAATACCCGAGTCTATGAGGCTGTGAGCATATCTGTTCATCTCTGCAACGAGAAGGTCCATGAATTCCTTGTCAAAATACGCCATAAAACAGTCAATTTGAGCCATATCATCACCTGTATAGGCAAATAACGGTGTCACACCAACATCGGTACTATCAAATATTGGAATTTGTGGGACAAAATTTTCACAATCCTCCCACACAAGTACACCTGTGGGTTTGGTTTTAACGCCAACACCATGGCCAACACTACCACGAGCACCAAAAACACAGCTCCGTCGTCTAGTGCTAGAGCAGCGTATAGGTGTGCAAGAGCTGCTTATAGGTATGCCAGGAGATGATTGTTCTGCGTAGTGTAGGCCTACCATGAACACCTGATGTTGAGGTAACACTGTCGTCATTGACCTCCAGCTGCGTGACACGCTGCTACTTGCGTCAGCGTGTTGCTGGGGCAGCAAAACCCCGCCTAGTAACACCATTGCTACTCTTACTCGGTTCGTCAACACTGCTTGTATCGAAGTCTATTTCACTGAAGCCCGAGAATGATTCATCACATGTTATATCCCTAAATAAACTGGCATCAGAGGACACATACGGTGGTGGTGACTCTAGCAGGCGTTGACTCAGGGCAGCGAGGCATGCCGGGTCAGGCGCGTGTACACACTGGCAGTAGGGTAAAGTGCGACTAGAACCGCGCACGCCATCTGCCCAGGTGGCTCTATAGAGCCAGCTGGGCAGGTGGCGCGCAGGTGTCTAGTCACAAAGGGTTTGGGGGGGGGGAATTTTCCCGTTAGTTTGGCGCGTGTCGGACGCGTGTGAGCGTCTGGTGTTTGGGTATGTGGTCAGGAAAGATGGGAGGTCATGTTGTTGGGGGTGTAGGAGCGTATGTGGGCTATATGGTAGAGTAAGAAATACGAGGATATGAGTGGAATATGTGGAAAGAGTAGTTAAATGTGTGTGTGTGTTTGCCGTAGACTTATTCCTGTGTGTAGATAATAGTTTTGATAGTAAGTAATCTATGTAGAGGCTGTGTGTAGGTGTGAGGGGTCCCAACATAGGCGGATATGTTGTTTGGGGTGGGGGATGGGTGAGGGAGGGGTGGGGGAAGGGGAGCTTCCCCTCGGCGTGAGAGTGCTTAGGGGCCATTTGTGGTTTTGACATCCATTATTTTCTTGGAGCTATGCACACAGCCGGAAGTGGGAGAGGAGGGTAGGAGAGAGCAGAGTCCAGCAGGAGGGATGTGGTCCATTTTCCTTAAAGGCTTTTCGATGTCTTCAGAGTAGTCTTGGAGATGTTCACCCCAGCATGGCTCTCCCTCCACTGCGGATTTGTTAAGGAGGGGCGAGGTTCATACTCCCACCAGCAGGCCCTCACCTGCCAACCATCAATCATATACCTACCACATAGCTATGAGGAGTGACACCACATGTCCACATAGGCCTCAGCCTTTGAAGAGGTAACCTAACTGTTGCGAATGTCATCATCAACCTCTAACATAGTCAGTCATCCCCTCCCCCCTCCATCCACATAGCAGCACATACCAACACCACCACCACACTGCTGGGAGTGACAGCAATACGGCATACCAATACGGCATACCATACTCTCTCCTGACACAGCTCACACCGGCACATAGCATTGAGTGTGACAATGTTCTTTCTCAAAGGTGAGCCATGAGCGCAACATACAAATTCCAAAATGCAGTCCTGGGAGTTTGACACACATTGATTAACAAGCTATCTGATTATTTATACAGCTTCTCTCTCTCTCTCTACATTATATGCGGGGTTACATAGTGTGTCAAGAACTACCTACGTGATGCTAAACAGTCCAATCTCACACAAGGCAGTCATATGGGCAGTAAAGGCTTGCAGAGACACATAAAGGAGTCCAGGACTGAACCCCAACAATTCATTTTTAGCTAAGCAAGTTACAATCATGACGAGCTAGTTACAAATTTCAATATAAGTCAACACATCATCACGGAGACGCAATCTCTACCTACAAATTGTTCTTGTTAACTGTGATCATTGAAATGTATGCATGTTTACTCAATCTCCATCACCTCTTCTTCCTACAGCCATTACTGCTGTGCAAACCTTGTAACACACAACGGCATTATCATAGCAAGACAATGTCACAGAATGTTGAAGACTCCTGAATGAATGAAACAGCAATCCGTCTCGTTAAGGTCTAACCTTCGTGGCGGTTTGAGGCGTTGTGAGATGGATGAGGTAGTGGGATGGCCTTACCCTCTCCCCATCCACCCCCACCAAACCCCTACCCCCCTCCCACCCCCCTTCCAAGCCCAAACCATCAAGCATCACTACACCCTTCCCAGACCGGATGTTCTGAGCAAAGCCTTTAGTATTATTTCTGATCATATGTGTAACCTTGTATCGCAATGTGACCAACATGGTATCATCATTCTTTGCTCAAATAACATTTTTTAAGAATATCCAGTCATAAGCTGGTCTTCAATCTTATTATTATAACAAATCATAATTTGTTGTAAACACAACTGCATGGGATATACATAGCAGTCAGTGGTTTCTCTCTCTCTCTCCAGATCATTTAATAGTTGGGGAAAGTAACATCAATTCCTTTCTCCTGCCGCCACTGTTCACGTATCTTTTTTTCATTTCACTTAGACTGACAGCGCACCAGAGGATGGACGACTAATGTCAATTTTCGAGCCCCCATCACTCTCACCCTTATAACCTTGTAAGGTAACACGACCAACATGATGACGTAATTCTTTGTCCAAATATCATTAATGTAACGTGACCAATATGGTAACTTCGTTCTTTGCCCAAATATCATTTTAAGAGTAACGAGCAACTTTCTGTCCGATGTCTGAATAATGAAATGTAAACCATGTTTAGCCATTACATCCAAACACAATAAAAGGTTACCACAAGCTTGTTTAGTTCTTGTATCACATAACGTAACATAACGTTTATTCAACATCTGGTAGACATAACATAATGTAGCTTCATATTCACTGTGGTAAAACAAACACACACACACATCACGGTCAGTCCTCGCTATAGCTCAAACGCATCCTTCATTCTCACTCCCTTAGGTGAGCAATGTTCCACACATACAAATTCCAAGCAAAGTAAACATATATAAGACAATGTGGAAAAACATAGTCTTGATACTATTATTAAATTGACTTGTTCATTATCCCCGAGTTCAAGGTTGTCTCTTAAGACCTACATCATCCAAATGTAAACACCAATCGATGAGAACAAGACCGGATGAGTCGATAATGAAATAGCTCTGGGCTATGTCTATTTTCAGTTCTTGTAACACAGTCAATGTAGCGTAATGGGGAAAACAGACTTTCTACTGCATACATAAATAGCATTTGAAAATATATGCAAGTCTAGACAATCTCCTATAGCCCTTACATTCTAAACAAATAAAATATTAGCACACGCTTGCATCGCATTATATCATCATTAAGTAACGTGGAAAACTTCTGTCTGATGATCAAATATCATTTTTTAATAAATAACTCTCAGCTTGGTCTTATGCCATTAGGACTGTATTACACTGTGCGCAACAGTAGACTTGTAATATCATAGCAAGACAATGTCGCAGAATGTTCAACGTTCAATACTGAAGATGTGAGCGAGACACTTAGTAACTTAACGTGGAGATCAACTTTCTGGCTGTTGTCCGAATATCATTATTGAAATGTGAACCCCATTTAGCCAAACACAATATCTCCATTACATTTCATACTATATAAATATTATGGTCTGCAAGTTTTAGCCCTCTGTAACACAATGTAACGTAACGTAACGTAACGCAAGTCAACTTTTTGCAGTCCAAAATATCATTTTGAAACGAAAAGTGAGGCTTAGTCCATCTCCATTACATCTCTTACCATATAAATATTACGGTCTACAAGTTTTAGCTCTCTGTAACACAATGTAACGTAACGTAACGTAACGCAAATCAACTTTTTGTAGTCCAAAATATCATTTTGAAATGAAAAGTGAGGCTTAGTCCATCTCCATTACATCTCTTACCATATAAATATTGGTGTCTACCAGTTTTAGACCCTGTAACACATTGTAACGTAACGTGGAAAATCAACTTTGTCTGATGACCAAATAACATTATTGAAAATGTCAACCATGTTTAGCCATTACATCCAAACACAATGAAAAATAATACCGCTTTTCTTTGAGAAACTTATATGTGGAGATTATATCTCCAGAGTCCACACAATAAGCCACACATCACCCATCTTCTGTTTTCAAATCACAGCTCGCATCTAATTTAATGTTTTTTTTTTTTTTTTTGCAGAAACTATGTTTTGAGAATATGCTCAATGTCAGCAATTACTATTCGTATCATCAAACTCCTTTCAGTCATCAAAACAAGCAGAGGTGCCGCATAAACCACTAAAGATTTGATGTATGCAAGGTACATCATTTTGACAATTCTGTCGCCAACACGCCTTAGCGAGATGACTGTGCGCAACAGTAGTCTAGCACTCTTAATAATTTTATTCAAGCACTGTTAACATAGCATAATGTAAGATTTTTTTTCACATTTCATATCGCGTGTGTAGATTTAGTTTTAACAAAAAGTGAAACACGAGAGCATGAACTAATAGGGTTGAGATGGGAGGGAAGGCTTTGCGGAAGATAGAAGAGCTGAGGAGACATGTTCGCTACCTACATTACTATTATTTCTTGCAGACCTGCAGACCTGTCCAGAAAAGCAGTCAGTCACTCAGTCAAACATTTTTATAGTTAAAAGTTTTTCATCTTAAAAAACAGGGACTACTAGTATAGAGCCACCTGGGCAGATGACGCGCGCGGTTCTAGTCGCACTTTACCCTACTACTGGCGACCTTTTCCACCTCATTCTCCCACTCACTCGTGTCAGACCTCTGTGTTAGGTCTTTATCTGGATTGTAGTCTAAATCATCATCCATCGCTCTCATACAATATGATGCGTATTTTGTCCTCAGTCATTTTCCTGGACCGCGGCTGACTGTGGACCGCGAGCTCGTAGACAATGCATCTGACTTGGTTGCTTCCTTGAAACTGAGGCTCCCTACAGCCTTGGGACATACTGGGATTTTTTTAAAAATGGCGGACAATCACTGGAGCCCTCAGGCATCCATTACGTACCCTCGTCCCTGCACGCCAGATTTGAATAGTACTCTATACCCAAGAGATCCCTGAGGCACGTTGCACACCAACTGTCGAGCGCCTCAAGGGGCACTGCACAGTGCAGTGGTCAGGGAAGTAGGCCTTAGGTTTATTTGTGATTTAGTTAAATTTAGTCTTGGAGAATACTTGTGTTTCATATTTAATACCCTGGCTGGTGTTTTAAGGATACGTTTTGAGCGTAAATAAATAAATAAATTGGTGACGTGGCGAATATTCCATTTTCCTTGAGAAGCCACTGAAACTTTTTTTTAATTCAGTTAGTAGTTAGTATGTTCCTAACATAACCGTTTTTGCTTGGTATCTAAGGTGCTAATAATTTAGTGTCGGAATTTCCGACAAACAGTGACATTCAATACATGACTAACAACAACGTTAAGGAGGAAATAGACGAGTACAGGCTATAAAGGCTAAAAAGTGCGAACTCTCTCATTCATTACCAACATCAGATCTGCAATAACTGAACTGCAGCGATGAAGAACATGTACAAAGTTTGGAACAAATTTATCTTCGATCTTTCCGATCATCTACCACATGTGTTGGAGAAAGGTATCAACAATAATGGTGGCGACTTAAGATTTCCAACTGATAGGTTTAGCTGCATGAATGGCCCTGATGGCTACTGAACTTCATTGTGGGAGGATGGAGGCATTGGTCAAGTGTGTTCAAACGAGTGAATAAGGATTAAAACAGCGGCGTGCCGAATATCAGTTGCCGTATAATAGGAAGGAATGTGAACGGCAGTAACCTCCATAACGACGTCAGTCGACTATACTACCGTGACGGGATGAGACGCAGGAACAACGTCAAAAGAAACAGCCTGTGTGAGGACCGAGGCATTCTTGCCATTCTGTTAGAAACGTTAAATGTGATATCTTCCTAACTGGAAGACAGATGTGGTAGTTTCAATGATGTGTGATGAACTCTTATGTAGTGAGGAGGGAGAATGAGGACTGTCGAGATGAGGATGAATATTGGCCTGGACGGTCATTGTCTGGTCAATGGGGAGGGCTGAACACTCGTCAAAGTCAGACGGACTAACAACGGAAACAGAAGAGTGAGGAGGTTGAGGAGTAACACCAATATGGCGGGTAGGGGAGGTATGGGGAAGAAAGGGAGTGTATACGGGATGAAGAACCCACACGGGACACCCCTCATTCAGACCATAAAGGATCAGGAGAAGGGGTTGAGCTGGTGAAGGTCTCTGGGTCTAAGACTTGGAAATCGTTAGGAAACTGAGGATGGGAAGAAGGGAGTAGAGAAGTAATCACACAAGGAAATTACCTGTTGGAAATTTCCAACACTGATACATCTCTATTGTATCACAATACACTACTGTTGTATATTAATTACAGTATCAATTAACCTTACTAACTGTAATACTAACATAAATTAGTATTTCTTTATCTGCGCATTAATTGCTGAAATTCTCACGACAACGAGTTAGGAAGGGAAGCGCGTGGTGGTGATGGGACTGAAGAGTTTTCCAACATTAATTACGTTGCAGCTCCACTGATAGTCACCATTTACCTCACGTGTTCTACAGTGCCCTACCAGTTAATAACGCGTCAACAATGCAAGTCATGGCCCGTAATTACGCGTACACAGCAGTGAACGCCTGGGACTGGCAAACACGATTTCGGCAGACTTTAGTGATCTGGCACGCTCACGTTAAGTGTACTATTCTGGTGTGATGCATCATTCAAGATCGTGTATTTGTGGGTAGTCTGTCGTTATATAGCAAGAACAACAAACAACAACACAACGCTAGTTGATTTTCTTCATTTATTTAAATTTCAATGAATATTGAAATAATTTATAGCCTAATAAAATGCTACTTAAATTTCCCTGATTGCAGCGTGTAGACGAGGAGTTAACAAGTTGTCTCTTCACTCACGATATTCTCCACGGGTTCCTTCTTTGTTGGGATCTTGTGTACACGAGGACGAGTAACGAAACGGAATTACAGAAGTCGCCTTACAGCTAAGACACTCGTTTTCGTATAAATTTAGCTAAGATTATTATTAGTTTCTATATAAATTCATATATAGGATATTTACAGTGAATAACTTAATGCCAGAATTTATGGTTTGGTGTTTAATGTGTTTTTCTCTTATTGTTGCTCAACATTTCATAATCTTTCAATATATTCATTATTTGATATGTCATATCTTTGAATCTATATTTAGTTCAGATTTCCCATGTTACTAACTCCTTAATGAACTAGTGATGAACCATACTGGTTCCTAGATATATATGAACTTCTAGAAATACCCCCCCCCCCCCAATGATGATATTTGAGGTTTTGACTTTAATCAATTAATAATACAGTCTATTCATTATCTTCAAGTGATTGTTAAGTTAATTATCGTACATAGGCACTGGTTCCATAGTGTCAATCTAATAATCACCTTTATTCGTTTTCCCTCTTTTCTCAAAAGTGGGTGGTCTTCGATTTATGTTAATCATAATAATCAAATAATTTAATATAAGAGTTGAAGCCGCAGATACCCAACATTATCCAAGTAAGACAAGAGGGAGAGATGCTGCACATATCGTCAAGCCAAGGTAACATATATGGTCTGTGTTCCAGGCTGAGGATGGCATGTTCTTTATAGTACACGTATCATTGGGAAAAGGTTATGAAGCAAACATAAGGATGACTGGCACGACTTTATGTGGCCGGGTTCCCAGCATAAGACACCAAACAGCAACAACTCTACAACACAGTGTGGGTTTAAACCCATATTCCAGCACGTACCACAGAGGCGTGGAGAGGGACTATCATCATACCTACATTTTAAACTGTATGGAGTCAGCCTCCACCACATCACTCAGGGACCACATGTGCTGTGTGTACAAGTCTATGGGACGAGCATAGAAGGCAGGCTTACTGTTAGTATAAGACTTTTTATTGTGATATGGTCTTCCTGCATGCATGCAGATTCCCATGACCAGCCAGAGTTACATTGCTAAACACCAACAACCAGTGTAGGTTTGAGTTAACACAGACCCGACGGTGAACATGTAATTATCTGTGTGGCATCACAAGTGTTGCTTCTGTCAGTAAATTTGTATCTTGCTAACACGACGCATCATTCTTGAATAGCTGATTCTGCATGCCATTTATTTTCAGTGCCAGAGTATCCAGCTTGTATCCAAGCTGGATAGCTTGAGTATCCAGCAGTTACGAACCCGGATCCAGCGTCCAGGCCGGGAGCAGTAACAAACACGCCATCTGTGGGTCAGCTCCCGAAACCCCCTCCAAGCGAACGACGACACCTAGTGAGGACAGCGTGTACTGGCCTCGAGGACCAGTTTCCAGTCTGGTTCAGCGCTCAACACCGCCGCTCCTGACCTCTGGTGAGGTGGTGCTCCGACGACAGCGCCATCTAGGGAGTGGATATGTCGGACGTTTGTATCTGAGCCTGTGAGTGTGGTGTATTAGTGTCCCGGTTATTAATGACGTGTCTGCTTACAGAGCCGACCTGGGACCACTGTGTTGAAGGTGGAGTCAGTCTACCCGAGGCAGCCAGTCTCCATACTGTGAAGTTTGCTGCAGCTGTTGTGACGTCGTCCCCCCGGAAGAACACTGTGGTGTGTTAAGCCTGCCAGTGGAGTGGCAGTGAAAGGATTTACCCGGGACCGACGGTTGGAGACGATAATCCACTGGGGTATTGAGGACAGGAGGGTGATTGGTGATATCACACGAGACTCCTGTCTAGGGCGTACCCCTTTGATCGTTCGTGGAGTGGCCGTACCAGCCTTGGTGGCTCAGTACCTGCCAGCAGACCTGCTGGACGTGTGGTTGACGGCCTCCACGACGGTGCCCCCAGTGGACCTGTGTTGTGGCTGACCTGTGGCCAGGGTAGGCTCGGGGTTCTCAGAGGACACGTCTTGAGGCCACGAAGAAAGCACCGCGGACTCGGCACCTAGCTTCTTGATCAAGAGTCTTCAGCAGAAGACTAGATTGTGCACGCCCCCCTTGTAAAGTGTTAATACCCCTCCCCCTTGTGTACTCTTTTATTATATATATTAAATCGGTGATGGTGAACATTATAATATTAAGTTCTTAACTTTCTTTCCCTACTCCCTTTTAAGTTACTTGCGTCACGGATCTCATCCCTTGATAGCCACTACTGGCTTGGGAACGGATACATATATCTTCCTCTAACAACATCAGAGTAAGAACCCCGTTGCGTCCCGAGAGGGCCGTAACAGAACTCCAGGATACTTCATTGCAAACTGGCAGTGTCAAAAGCTGTGTTTCCGATTGGTTGTCATAGAAAGTGTTAACACAGGATTTACACATGAATGGACCACGAGACTGATCAATTAGGCATCCCAGTGTATCTGACATGACAAAATCTTTGTTCCCACCAATTTAAAATATCGTAACTACCCAACATATTATCACAAATGTTTTGTAAAAGAAAATGTTAAGTGTTCATTTGTGTTTGCATAAAACCCTTAAATACTGCCTCTCGCATTAGAGCATTCAGCAATGAGCTCTCTCGGGTCGTCAACCTAGACGACCCCAGATGTGATTCAGTAATTACAGAATATTGATGAAAATACTTTGACAAGTCCTTTAGAGTGCTCTGGTTGCACTGATAACTATCAGAGAATCAGACCCAGTAAATCCAGTGGATAAGGACCAACCCACGAGAGCCTTACTCTCCCTGTGCACCCAGTAGCTGTACGCAAAGCTCTCATAGTTGCTACACTCCAACTACCTATCCTCGACCTCCCACCCATATGCAGATTGGTGACATTGCACACAAATTCATTCAGGGATAGTACATTTCAAAACTTCCTCGTCTATACAGCAAATTAATGTGTATGGAAGAATACTATTGATGCATTGTGGCAGTCGACTAATAGCAAACATTTCTGTATTGATTTGATACGCCAGAAAACCTAATGGGACAAAATATCGACATTTAACTCCTAATATGTCCTACATGTTGGTGAACCATGTTATCACAAAACACTGACCAGAGATGAAGACTACTACTATATTGGACGAGGGACCATACAACCAGAGCCGTGTTAGCACATGGGACTGTGGGGCACTTGCCTGCGGGCCCCACGAGCATAGGACATGTTCATTATGGAAGCAGAATGTTTACATATTTAGGTCTTGGTGCCAGCACACTTATATAATACATCCCTACATCCTGGTGTGGGACCAAATACTAAATATTTAAGATATAAATTTCCACAAGAATAACAATTTCAGCAGAAATGAAACTGTTTTGAGTGGAGCACAGAATACGTAGAGCGCTGCAGGAGGAGAAATAGGAAAACTTCCAAAATTAACATCGTGGTTCAACTCAGATGAAACGACAACCACTCACGATTTCTTCAGATACAGCATCCACACCAGCAATGTCGGCCACTAGTTCTGTTCCTTCAGATACAGCATCCACACCAGCAATGTCAGCCACTAGTTCTGTTCCTTCAGATACAGCATCCACACCTACAATGTCAGCCACTAGTTCTGTTCCTTCAGATACAGCATCCACACCTACAACCATTCCTGCTACCAATCATCCAGTTTCAACAGACATACCATCATTGCCTGTTGCTGCTGATGGTGACATCTTACAAGAGGAAATGCCCAAATCTGTAACAGTAAAGAAGTTTGCAATTCAAGAGACAGGTCCAGGGCTATGGAATATTAATGTTACCAACACAATAGATTACTGGATTCGTAATGGTCCCTCATGACAATCATTACAGCAACCTTTCAAATTCACGCAGAGTTTATAAAACAGTAAGATTAGAGAATATGAAGGAAAGTTATTTATCAAACAATGTGTTCAAACGTGAACTGCAGAATGGCGAGTATGCAAAACCATGAATGACTATATTCACTATCCCAAGACCATTTGTACTGCTTTGCATGTTGACTATTGTCCAAGAATTAATGGCTCTTTTGTACATTTGGCGTTCAATGACTGGAAGCATAGAAATATATTGTAGAACAAGATAATGGAGAACATTGAAAGTGCATGATATCATATTTGATACAACAAAGAAAATGGAAGTGTAGATTCTTTATTACTTGAGCAACATCGGTCAGCAGGGATATTGCCATAAAGTGTTGCCACTTTGTGAGTTCTGTAATTCCCTTTCCTGCCTCTAGAGGTTTGCAATATTGTGGAGAAAATCAGATTATTGAGTCAGCAAAAAATGAGAACTATTTAGGTATACTAGAGATGCTGAGTGAATTTGACCCTTTCTTGTAAGAACATCTCAATGAATGAAAATTCTGGACAATGGAATCCGTCATATTTATCTGCAAATATTTATGAGGAATTTATTGAATTACTGGGACAACAGGTTCTATAAACTATACTTGAAGAAAAATAGTCTAAGTATTATTCATTAAGTGTAGAATCCACTCCAGACATCTTTCACACAAATTGACATTTACTGTGATGCATTAAAGGCTGTGAGCCTGTGGAACATTTCTTTATGTTCATCCCCATTTTTTCTCATCAAGCCCAAGGATCTAACACTGTCGTGAATTTTCTTAATGAGAAAGTTCCACTATCAAACTGCTGTGGTCAGTCATACAATAATGCCTCGTATGCATACAATAACGCATAAGATAACATGTGCCATCTTTGTCACCTTTGCTGGACAAAACCTGAACTTAGTGAGAGTAAAAGTAGCAGAGTGTGGTCTACAGACTGTCAAATTCTTTGACTGTTCTGCAAATGTATTAATTTTGTGCTGGTTCTACTCATCGCTGGAATGTATTGACATCTTTAGGGAAAAGATTGTAGTCCAGTGACACTGTGGTCAGCATATTTTGATGCAGTTCATGCTCTGTATGGGGGGTTTCGATAAAGTGAGCCAGTAGTTATCAAAAGAAGGCACCAAGCTGGGAAAGCTATGTAGCACCGTCAAAAGTTTGCAATATTCAAAAGGCGTTAAATATCACTAAGGATGCCAATACGAGAACAAAAGCGCATGAGGTGAACATCAAAAACATCTGATTCACCAAGGATTCTATTGAGGGACAGGTTACCGCGAGGGAGAGTCGGGAAGCAAGACGCATGCACATTCTAGAAGTCAAGACATTCAACAAGGATATGCACGACCGTAAGAGGGACAATAAAATTCGGCCAAATAAGGAACAGGGCGGCCGCGTCCGTTTAACTCTAAGTGCCCGCGAGTTAAACAGATATGACTAATACGTAACCTCACCAGAGCCGTTTCCCAATGCCGATAACGGTGGTAGGAGGAAGGCCACGGGGAGGCTACCCTTAAGAGCACGCAGCTTGTTACCAGTAACAGAAGACCAAAAACACTGCCAACGACCAAGGATTGAGGAATAACTGGGTAGAAGTTGTGACGGTTCTCTCTTTCAAGAGAGATTTAGCCTGCTCCTTCCTACATCGCGTTACTTCTATACTTCTGCAACATCATGACACCACATTCAAGAATAGTATATAAGTGGAATAACAGACGTCTCTACAGGGGAGTACACTACTCTCCTCAACCCTCCTCCATCACTGTCGGCTCACCACCTCGTACGATCACCAAACGACCACTTCAAACCAAGACTCTTCCCCATTAGTGAATCAGCGACTTCACGCGACTTCAGCGCCATCTGCATCGTCTATATATGGTCTCGCACGAGCAGTTGGCTTCAGAATATTCTTGTGCTCTCGAACCGACGCTTCTATCTAAGCATACGTCCTGTATATTAGTAGAGGTGCCATGGGCACAATCAGAGAACACTGTATGAACATCAGAGGTCTATGGTTGTTCAACGTCCTACCAGCGAGCATCAGAAATATTACAGGAACAACCGTGGACATCTTCAAGAGGAAACTAGATTGTTTCCTTCAAGGAGTGCCGGATCAACCGGGCTGTGGTGGGTATGTGGGCCTGCGGGCCACTCCAAGCAACAGCCTGGTGGACCAAACTCTCACAAGTCAAGTCTGGCCCCAGGCCGGGCTTGGGGAGTAGAAGAACTCCCAGAACTCCATCAACCAGGTATCAACCAGGTTTCAGCCAGCCCACTATTCTCAGCACCTTTAACTAATTTTTGTCTTGCTTATTGTAGAGTAACGTAATCATTATTTTATATTGTGTTTTGTCTTTGTATATATTTTTGATCCACACTGTACATAGCCAAGGGATTATCTTTAATTTACTTTAAACAAATAAACAAAATAAAGTTCATTATTTATAAGGTTTGTTTTGCGTGTTTTTCCCTTTCGCTTTACCACAGGAGACAACCACCAAGCAGTCAACATTTTTTTTTTAATGTGATTGGCATTTACACCAGCCATAGAGAACACTGCCTTAACACCAACATTTCTCGTCACAGTCAAATAAGGAACAGCTTTATGGGAGATGGGACAGGGGCAGAGAGTTTACTTAGCAGTAGTGTCCGCACGCTCATTTAAAAACAAACCAATATAGCTGGGAACTCAGCAAAACTATACAGTCTTAAATCTGCTGGAGATATAAAACAGCCAATATTGAATCTCTACGACCACAGGATGGACAAGATTAAAGGATTCCAGAGCCATGAGGGCACTGAAAGAGTTCACTACAAGAACTAAGGAAGAATTACGGCGAGAAAGCAGCTGACGAAGAGCAAACAAAATTGCATAAAGTTCAACTGTGAAGATGATGGACTCTGGAGGCAGGCAACACACACAGGTCCAGACAGGAAACACAAAGGCGTAGCCTGCAGTCAGCAGACTTGAACCCATCTATGAAAACGGAGATGGAGCGGGAGTGTGAAGAAAAGTGAGCAAAGAAAAGGCGTTTTAGAACTGTAGGAGAGGTAAAAGACTCATAAAGGTCAAGGTTGTACAAAACGTAGGAAGAGGGACCCTCCACGGGGGCAAGGACGGAATGACACGAGGAGAAACATTGGTAACACCAACAAAGGGAGAACCTTGCAGGTGAGACAACTGTACAGAAAGAGGAGAGTGGTGAAAGGGAACAGGGCCTACAGGAGGGGTAATGTTCAAAGTACGACTTAAGCGAGAGTGAGAGTGTTGTAGGGACTGCGCAAAGTAGCGAAGACAGTAGTGATCACGGCGATCCCGTAGAGACAGGATGCAACATACACGCTCTGGGGTAAGGGGTCCGAACAAAACGCACCAGAGCTAACACGGAGCCCAGTATGGTGAAGAGCATCAAGACGACGAAGGGTGGAGGGAGAGACAGACCAGTAAGCAGGACAGTAATAATCAAGTTTAGAGAGCACAAGAGAGGATATAAAGAGGAGCGTGTGCCTATCAGCTCCTCATGAAGTTTGGGACAAGACCTTATGTTAAGGGCCTAAGAGCATTCAACTTCTGAGGTAGGTGATATGGGACAGGACAATCTAGTGTCAAAAATTTACCCCATTAGTTAGAAGAATCCTTATACGAAAGAGGATTACCATAAGGCGACAAAGGAGGGTCGAAGGACGACCTGCTTCCAAGTAAAGGTCATAGCATAATTCTTAGCCAGAGAGAACTTGAAGCCATGATTGGAGGCTCAGGACTACACGACATCAATCTCAAGTTGAAGCTGCCATTAGAGGAAAGGCGAATCATCACCCTAACAGCAGAGAGCAAGATCGTCAACATAAAGAGTAGGGAAAATGTCAGAGGGAAGGGAGGAAAGAAGACCATTGAGGACAACCAGGAGGAGAGTAGTGCTCAGAACACTACTTTGGGTCACCCTCTCGTATTGCCGAAAAGAGGCAGAGAGTGGGTACCAAGCCGCACTCGAAAGAAACGACGAGAAAGGAAGCTCTGGAGTAGGAGGGGGAGATTACCGCGAAGACAAAAAAAATGAAGTTGGGACAGTATGCATCAGTCGTGCTGCTACACATGCGAAATCCAAATTGAAAAGGGGAGATGAGGTGATAGCGTTCCATGAACCACATCGTTTGGACATTGCCCATATGCTCAAAGAGATTGCAGACGCAACTCATGAGAGCAATGGGACGGAAGTCTTAAGAGGATGACCCTAGAGAACCAGGTTTCCGAATTTATTTATTGTGGAAAGACCTTCCACGTCACCCATAAAGTCTTTGTTGCAGCATACATAAAAATATTGCTGTTACTGTATTAATAACAAATTAAAATTACTTTAATTAATCCTGTAAAGGATGGTGTACGTGACACGTGTACTCCAGAAAACGAGAAATATATATTCACATCACAAGACCATCTCACACAAAATGCTATTAATTAATTTACCACTAAAACAACCGTTTGAGGACTGAACATAAAAATCTACTTCCTAAAATTAATTATATTTTTTTTTAATTATCATTAATTAGGATCAACTCCTCCTGATTAATAATGTACTCAGAGATGAGTCTTTGATGCATGATGGGGACTCGCCATATTAAAACCAGAGCCGAGAGACGTGTTGACTTATTCTGATTATTATTTCATACATGTTATTCGTGTGGAGTTGTGCAGCTTTAATAACCACCACCGTTCTTGGGAAGTCATTGTTTCCTTTCATGTAGTTACTTGTTAGAGCTCTTCCACTTATAAATATGCTGTTACGGTTATAACGAATACTCGATAACAGTTAAGGGTGAGCAGATTTATTCTCACTATTATCTCAATGCAATTTGATCTGCTATACCTGCAATTATGTCTTCTAGTAGATTTGATTGTGTATTTCGTTGATGTGACGATGTCGGACACATCAACTGTTGAGCTCACCCGACAATTTTCTGATCCCTGGTGGAAGGTTGTGATCCTATTTGATCCCTTTGTAGTTTGTCCTACTTATCACATTTTCAGTCCGCAGAAGAGATGGTGGTGGAATCTTGGTCGACAGGAATGAGTTCACCCAGGGCAGTCTTGAACAAAGACATTTTGCAATGAAAACAAGTGGCCGAGTCGGTGAAGAGAGTGATCTAACACTTAGTGAAGTATTGTTGATCAGACCTGAAGTACTGTCCGTGGATGTACTTTTAAGCTTGTGTGGCTGGAGACCCCGGCCGGCCTGCGGCTGGATAGTAGAAGAGGTTTTGCCACTGTGATGATACCGTGTAGGACTAGCCTGTGAATTCGCTTAAAAAGGTAAACTCGCCAGTGTGAGGACCATAGAAGACATTCAGGAAAGGAACCTCGGGTTGTGTATGATAGAAGATAGAAGTGGACTCGCTGGGAAGAGAGACTGCATAAGTTTTATAGTGATCTGTGCGAAAGTGACACCTACAGTGTTATTTCATGTACTTGTGTGTATATATAATCGACATATCTGCAAGCTCATGGAGAGAATCTCATGAAGGGGGAATCATTCACCATCTTTCAGTTAACAACCCCATAAAAATACAATCGAAATAACATTGATTTGTTAAAAACAGATCCTGCCTTACAAATTTGCTCACATTTGTGAAAATATTGCCAGATACTCAGACAAAAGGCCTTTCGGTGCATGTAATATACACATGCATTTTGCTGAAGCTTTTGGTAAGGTATATGAAAGACTGGCATAGAAATTACAGGCTCATGGAATAAATAAAATATTAGAATAAATAAACCAATGGTTAATAAAAAGGCCTAGTAACATTCCGAGGGTATGAAGTGGTCCAAGGAAAAGTGTTATCTCAGCAGGATAAAATCAGTGCCATTCTGGAGTATCCAGAGCTCCAGTACAAGAAAGATGTGCAGCGATTTATCGGTATCTGTGTGTACTACCGACAGTTTTGCCAGAATTTTTCGAGTGTGGCAATTTCCTTAACAAACTTGTTGCTAAAAGCCACTAAATTAATGTGGTCAACAGACAGTGCAGAGGCTTTTAAAAACTTTAAATCGATCATAGCTTCCGCTCCAGTGTTCACTAGTCCAAGGTTCGACAAACCATTTAAAATTCACGTCGATGCATCTGATTCAGGTGCTGGTGCAGTGTTGTTGCAAACTGGGGATGATCAAGTGGATTATCCAGTGTACTATTACCCTGAAATTTGACAAGACAACAGCACAACTATTCAGAGTAGAAAAAGGAGTGTTGGCACTAGTGTTATACTTCAAATCTTTGGCAGTATATCTCACGGCACGGGAGACATCTCCCGTCACGCAGGGTGCAGTCGCACCTTCACAGATCTCCAGTATCATCTATTGATACTAATAATGGCTCAAAAGGGCCACCACTTACGGGATATTCATGCCCGTGCCACCTTTAGGATGGCTTAATCTGCATCAATCAATCAATCAATCTCACGGCAAATATAGTGGAAGTGTATATGGACCATAACCCATTAGTGTTCATCCCTCAGATGAAAGAGAAAAATAAATGGATCCTCAGGTGGGCATTATACCTGCAGGACTTCAGTCTTACCGTAATCCACTTACCAGGTCGGCTAAACGTGATAGCTGATGCGCTATCCCGGTTGCCTGAGTAGCGTACCTCTCAGCCACAGGAAGCCACAAACTATCATGTTTTATTTTATTCATGGAATATCTTGTGACAATAAATATTCCTTGTCAAAATTGTTTTTCCCTTTGTGTGTTTTTCTTTCAGAGAAATTTCTTGTTTTTAATTTTCTTTTAAGGGTTATTTTTCTTTGTACGTGCTTACAAAAAATATGACTATTCTTGTAGAAACCTTTTTTTTTCTGAAGGGGGGATGAGTTTTGACCCTGGGTTCTTAACTGGCACTGCCAGGAAACCAGGCTTAAATAGGATTCAGTTTTATTTTCATGCAGGTATCATTCACTTAAGTATTTTGGTAGTGATAGGCCATGACTGTTAGGGAGCATATGTGGGTTTTTGAGTAAGTAAATATTAGAACATTAATTAATAGTTTGGGTTAAGTAGGAGGAGAGATTAATCTAGCAGTATAGACTTATATTTAAAGGGTACCTGGAACTAGCTTGGTTGGTTGGTCGAGGGTTCCGCTTCTCTGCCAGATGTAGGATTAACCTCGTTGCTCACAGAGCTGGTATACCCTGAGTTAATTATTAGTATGATGTAAAGCTATATGTTAGTTATACTTAGAACTGTTCAGGTAATAAGTAAAGGCTTATCTTGGAAGACTAATACTTGTTACTGTACGATCAAATTATTTACCGAGTCAGCAACCACATGTGGAAGCGAGAGAGAGGTCTTGGTTGTTGGGTGTTCAAAGGGTCTGGACCTGTGGCTGGTGACTCCTCTGCCCTTTTTCCTCTCACCTTATCCTTTCAATACCAATTTAAGTACCATTATATACGTACCGTGCCATTGTAGTCTTAGTGTATTTTGTGTCCTCTAAGCCAGTGTTTTGAGCCCCAAGTGTTACCTGAGGGGTGGCTTAAGGGTGACCATAAGTTGTGTTTAAGTTACCAGTGTATGTTCTGTCCCCTTAACGAGCGTAGTCTTGCATCTAGTCGTTGTTTGTAACCCTCGTCTCCTTTCTATGGACTTCAGGGAATTAACGTAAGATTGAGGAGGTAAGAAAATTATTGTACTTGGGGGGGGGGGGATTAGGGTTAATCAATTATATAATAAGGATTATAACCAGAGTATCACTTTTTCCTTGTTGTAGTGGGGTTGTTAATCTCTCTAGATTACAGACCATTCATAGTATTGAATATTTGCTGGGATTTTTTCCCTTGGGGCCCAGGCCATCCCTAACCCCACTGTTTAATAACGCCGTGACCTTAGATATTGACCCCCACAGAACAAGCTCTAATCAATTACAACTGGCAACTAGAATTTAACCTTAACAAATGCATAGTAGATATACAAGGTAGTGTGTTGAGGGCGTCGACCTGTGCCCGTCTACGCTCTCCATTCTAAGCTGTATTACAGTCCCCAACTACCCCCAGATGACGTAAATCACCACCTACAGGCAGCCAAGTACATGGAGACCAAGCACGTCATAAGACATCGACAGTAACCAACTCAATTAACTCATTTACTTGCAAACAAAATTCAATACAAACTTTTCCTGTTGTGATTATCAGTGCCTGCTGCCCACCACCGTGCTTCCTGACTCAAGTTTAGGCTACAATATTTTCTTCATACCCATACACAACCAACCATGACTTCCAAAAGCCAGTTTGTGGACAGAAAAAAACCAGCAAAGCTCCAAGCAAGGCACCCTCCAGAACACCACCGACAGCTGTCGTTTCTCGCCCTCTGGGGTCAGTGGCGGCGCTGCTCTCCCCTCAACACCCTCACTGAGTCAGGGGATTGTTTCCTCACAAACATCTGCAAATTCTTTGCTAACATCCCACTTCATGCACTTCAAGCTTGCTGCAGGTCCCTCGCTGGAATGCCCTAATTTGTGTGAGAATCTGTGATTCAAGAAGCTGTGTCTAGTATTTCTGGCCCATATTATGATCACTCAGGACCTTCAACATGATGATTAAGTTAACTGTGCTAACCTGAAACAAAAATATCAACTAATAACCCTTCTTCGTGTTGATGTTAAAGCCTGTCAAGTGAACCACCAACTTCAGTATAAAATAAACCGTCTGTTAGGAAAATACGTGTCTGAAACCAACGATTCCATAAAAAAACATAAGGAAGCGCTAGACAATAAATGCAGGCATCAGTACTATAACTGGCCAACAATATCTCCCAGGACGAACAAGACCAGCAAAAGTTACTGGACTGTTAATGTTTCATCTTCATCCATCCTTGAGGAAAGAGACGATGAAAAGTGTGTATAGGCATTGTACATGCTGTCATAATAGACCAAATGCGTTATGAAACCACCAAAACCATAAGTGCTACTTACAGCGTAGGCAAAAAGAATCCAGCAGGTCAAAATCAAAGAAAAATGCGCCTCAAACTAGCTACCCATTCCCTAAAATCCGATCTTGTCCAGACAGCAGTATTCTCTAACAAGGTGGTTTACATCTACAAGTGCCTGACCAGGAAAAGGCAGGCACTCTCCTACTGTCTGCAGAAACTCAGTAAACAAAACCAAGGTGTGATCCATCAGTGCTATGTAAAAGATGGCACAATAAGAAGAGGAAAACTTACAACAAAAACGTTTGTGGTATCAAATGAGGATAACTTCAATAAATTCCTCTCCCAATGTGGTCTATCAGTCCAGACTAACACGAAGTGCCTCATCTTAATTAACTCCCTTGTTACCTAGTGCAGGCTAGGTAACCTAGGTTTCATTGTTACCAAGCCTTCCCATACATTATTGCTCCATTGTACTCTGGCTATGCCAGTGTCAGTATTGTAAACCATTGTTTGTGAACCTGAGTGTACCTCAAAGTAATCTACGTCATTTATACCAGTGTAATTTTACTGTTTATCATGTTATTATAATTATAATAATAGTATAATTATCATTATCATAACAGTCAATCTTTATTGAATCTAATCCAAATTTCATTATTCTACTAAAATCATTAGTTTTTTCTTTACATTGCATCATTAGTTGAACCTTTACCATTTTACCATCAAAGAGCCTACTTATGCCACTTGGTATAGATCCAGAACAAACCTCGTATAAAGTATCTATGACAATCACTTCTATTGTCTAAATTGCAGGTATTATACAGCGTACGATGTAAACAATGCATTAACACATCACAATGGATCTGTAATTAACAATGTACGATCACTAAGCAAACGCTGATTATTATAGTGCCCTAATTGAAACAGTTAACAAATTCACCTTTATTATACTAACTGAAACGTAGCTGAAAGAGCATAAAACACGACTTGCATACCAAACTATTCACTAGTTCACAACCGTCGGCTAATGCAGATGTGATGGTACTGATCTTTACTAACACCCAAAAACTTTAGAATAAGGGCACTTTAGTACAACAGTTTCTTGACGTTGCGAAACCTTAGGAAAACGGCCTGCTAAAACAACTGCAGATGGTCTCCCTAACTTCCCTAGACTCCACCCCTCTAAAATTCATCACTTTACTCACGGAGGCACTCATTAACCCTGCAGGGAAACACTGACTGTCTAGCAGTAAGCGAGGGCGTGGCTTTGGTGGCACACTGGCTCCCTCTCTAATATATGTAGATATTAAATCTCCCGCCCTGCACCACCTCCATCACTCACTCCAGAGGCTGTTGCTTGTTTAACGGTCCTCCCTTTGCAATGTTTACTCAAGTTACTAGATAAGTCACTAGGCAAGTCAAACTCCTTATGCCCCCGTCTTCTAGTCTTCTACCGGCTGCCTTTTTTTTTTAGGGGGGGGGGACCTTGTCTGATGTTCGAGTTCTTGGTCTTGTTTGGCCTTGAAATTGTGAAGAGGTGGCTTTCACGACTATAGTGGATTCTAAGTGTGAATAACTAAGCCATTGTTACTATATAGCCGTAATGGCTTAGTGGTTTTTCCTGATAATTACCGTACCTCATGCCCGTAGGAGTACTTGTATATTTATTCTACTCTTTTCTGTTTCCAGATTCTATGTTTCCGATTCTATTTCTCTCGCTTCAGATGCTGTCCTTGTTCACCTTGTCTATTCTCGTTGGACGCGTGATCCTTTGGTCACGGATTCGATTCCCGGCGCCGGCGAGAAACAATGGGCAGAATTTCTTTCACCCTAACGCTCCTGTTACCTAGCAGTAAATAGGTACCTGGGAGTTAGTCAGCTGTCGCAGGCTGCTTCCTGGGGTGTGTGAGTGGTGTGGGGGAAAAAATAGTAACAGTTGATTGACAGTTGAGAGGTGGGCCGAAAGAACAGAGCTAAAAACCCCGCAAGCACAACTACGTGAATACAACTAGGTGAACACAACTATGTGAATATATATACACACACACACACACACACACACACACACACACACACACACACACACAGGGGAGCCGGTGACCGATCGGACAGCACGCTGGACACGTGATCCTGTAGTCCCAGGTTTGATCCCGGGCGCCATCGAGAAACGATGGGCAGAGTTTCTTTCACCCTATGCCCGTTACCTAGTAGTAAATAGGTACCTGGGAGTTAGTCAGCTGTCACGGGCTGCTTCCTGGTTGTGTGTGTGTGTGTGTGTGTGTGTGTGTGTACTCAACTAATTGTGCTTGCGGGGGTTGAGCTCTGGCTCTTTGGTCCTGCCTCTCAACCGTCAATCAACAGGTGTACAGGTTCCCGAGCCTATTGGGCTCTATCATATCTACACTTGAAACTGTGTATGGAGTCAGCCTCCACCACATCACTTCCTAATGCATTCCATTTGTCAACCACTCTGACACTTAAAAAGTTCTTTCTAATATCTCTTTGGCTCATTTGGGTACTCAGTTTCCACCTGTGTCCCCTAGTGCGTGTGCCCCTTGTGCAAATCTACAAGGGCCGTGACGAGGATTCGAACCTACGTCCGAGATGATCCCAGACACTGCCTTAATCGACTGAGCTACGACATGGGCCCTTACTTCATTACACACAGAAATCACAATAGCATGATGCATCAATGAACAAATAGAGGTAGAAGGGCCTATTGACATAGCTCGAGTGCATGGGGGAGTTGTGTAAAACCCTGGTTTGTGTCTCAGACTGCAGGATCCAGTAAGTTCAGTAGAACTTCGGTTTCAACTCTTTTACCATGTCGTAGCAGAGTCGATTAAGCAGCATCTGGGATCATCTCAGACGTAGGTTCGAATCCTCGTCACAGCCCTTGTGGATTTGTTCATTGATGCATCATGCTATTGTGATTTCTGTGTGTAGTGTAGTGTGCCCCTTGTGTTAAAGAGTGTCTTTAATCTACCCTGTCGATTCCCTTGAGAATCTTTAATGTGGTGATCATGTCCCCCTAACTCTTCTGTCTTCCAATGAAATGAGGTTTAATTACCGTAGTCTCTCCTCGTAGCTCATACGTCTCAGCTCTGGTACTAGTCTGGTGGCAAACCTTTGAACCTTTTCCAGTTTAGTCTTATGCCTTGTACTAGATATTAGGACTCCATGCTGGAAGCCGCATACTCTAGGATTGGTGCTGACATATGTGGTAATAATATTCTGAAAGATTCCTTACACAAGTTTCTAAAGGCCGTTATTATATTAGCCAACCTGGCATATGCCGCTGATGTTATCCTCTTGATATGAGCTTCAGGGGACAGGTCTGGCGTGATATCAACCCCCAGGTCTTTCTCTCTCTCTGAATCTTGAAGTATTTCATCTCCCGAATAATACCTTGTATCTGGTCTCCTGCTTCGTACCCCTATCTTCATTACATTTGCTTGGGTTAAACTCTAACAACCATTTGTTCGACCATTCCTGCAGCTTGTCCAGGTCTTCTTTGAAGCCTCAAGCAGTCCTCCTCCTGTCTTAATCCTTCTCATAATTTTGGCGTCGTCAGCAAACATTGAGAGGAATGAGTCTATACCCTCTGGGAGATCATTTACGTATATCAGAAACAGGATAGGTCCGTGTACAGAGCCCTGTGGGACTCCACTGGTGACTTCACGCCAGTCTGAGGTCTCACCCCTCACTGTAACTCTCTGCTTCCTATTGTTTAGGTACTCCCTTATCCACTGGAGCGCCCTACCAGTTACTCCTGCCTGTTTCTCCAGCTTATGTATCAGCCTTTTATGGGGTACTGTGTCAAAGGCTTTCCGACAGTCCCCAAAAAATGCAGTCCGCCCATCCTTCTCTTTCTTGCTTTATCTTTGTCACCTGATCGTAGAATTCTATCAAGCCTGTAAGGCAAGATTTACCCTCCCTGAACCCATGTTGATGGGTTCTCACGAAGTCTCTTCTCTCCAAATGTGCTACCAGGTTTTTTCTCACAATCTTCTCCGTCACTTTGCATGGTATACAAGTTAAGGACACTGGCCTGTAGTTCAGTGCCTCTTGTCTCTCACCCTTTTTGTATATTGGTACTACATTAGCAGTCTTCCATATTTCTGGTAGGTCTCCCGTCTCCAATGACCTACTATACACTACGGAGAGTGGCAAACAAAGTGCTCCTGCACACTCTTAATAACCAAGGTGAGATTCCGTCCGGCCCAATAGCCTCTCTCTCACGTCCAGCTCCAATGTGTGCTTCTTGACCTCATCTCTTGTAATTTCGAACCTTTCCAAGGTCGCCTGGTTTGCTGCCACCTCTCCTAGTGCCGTGACTTCTCCTTGTTCTATTGTAAAGGACTTGGCCTTGTAAAGACATCCTGGAACCTTTTGTCGAGTTCCTCACACACCTCTGTCATTCTCTGTGTACCTATCATCACCCATCCTAAGTTTCATCACCTGTTCCTTCACTGTTTTCCTCCTGATGTGACTGTGTAGTAGCTATGGTTCGGTCTTGACTTTATTAGCTATATCATTTTCATACCTTTTTTCAGCTGCTCTTCTCACACTAACATACTCGTTCTTGGTTCTATGGTATCTCTCTCTACTTTCTGGTGTTCTGTTATTACGGAAGTTCCTCCATGCCCTTTTGTTCAGCTCTTTTGCTTTCATACATTCCCTATTAAACCACGGATTCTTCTTTTGCTTCTCTGTTTTTCCTGTCGGACTGGGACAAACCTGCTTACAGCCTCCTGATACTTTTGGGTGACATAGTACATCATGTCTTGTACGGACTTGGTTATGAGTTCTGTCCCATTGTATATCCCTTATGAATTTATTCATCTCCTCATAGTTTCCCTTTCGGTACGCCAGCCCTTTGTTTCCCAGTTCTTTTTTGGGAGATACAATTCCTAGCTTAACCAGGTACTCGAAGTTAAATACGCTATGATCACTCATTCCCAAGGGGCTTCCAACTTAACTTCCCTTATATCCGACTCATTTAGGGTAAATACCAGATCAAGCAAGGCTGGTTCATCCTCTCCTCTAATTCTTGTCAGTCCCTTGACGTGTTGACTTAGAAAGTTTCTCGTTGCCACGTCCAGCAGTTTAGCTCTCCATGTGTCTTGGCCTCCATGTGGGTCTCTGTTCCCCCAATCTATCTCCCCACGGTTGAAGTCTCCCATAATTAGTAGCCTGGATCCGTTCCTGCTAGCCACAGAAGCTGCTCTCTCTATTATATTGATGGTGGCCATATTGTTTCTATCATATTCCTGTCTGGGTCTTCTGTCGTTTGGTGGGGGGGGGGGGGGGGGCGTTATATATGACTACTATAATTTTCTGTCCCCCAGTTGCTATGGTGCCTGAAATGTAGTCACTGAAACCTTCACAGTTCTGATTTACCATCTCTTCAAAACTCAAACCTTTTCTTATCAGCAAAATTACACCACCACCTCCTCACCTTTCTCTCTCTTTCCTCACTACATAGTAGTCCTGTGGAAACAATGCGTTTGTTCAGATATATCTTGCTTTGGTTCAGCCCCCATTTAGATTATGCAGTTCAGTTTTAGTCGCCGTACTATAGAATGGATATAAATTCACTTGAACGTGTCCACCTTAGGATGACGAAGTTAATTCCCCAAATTAGAAACCTGTCATATGAAAAAATTAACAAAGCTTAAATTCCATTCACTGGAAAGGTGAAGAGTTATGGGTGACAGTATTTAACCAGGTCAGTACTGAAACAGGTGTAGACAAGGTGAAAACATGAGGTGCTCTGTTCTGTGACGTGAACTTTTGTATATGAGGCACAGGCACAGACACGTTGTAAAGCCAGAAACTCAGCTTTGCGCTCCCTGACAAGTCTTAGGAGATGGGGCATCTCTACCAGTACTCAAAATGTACTACGTTCAAGCAGTTAGGTCACTCATTGACTATGCTGCTCCTGCTCTTACATCCCTCAGTGATAACCAAAGAGAGAAACTGGATGTGTCTCAAAATGATGCTCACAGAACAATGCTGGGAGCATCTATATGGACGCGTAGAGAGAATCTAAGAATGGTAATCAACTTACCAGCATTAGAAAACAGGATCAAACAAAGGATAGCCACAATAACAGCAAAACTTGTTGGGCCCACCGCCAGACTGTCAATCAAAGACAGCATACAGAGATCGCTTCAGAAAAACCTTCAATACAGAACAAGTACATAGATAGATAATCTGGTCAAGATTCTAGAGAACGTGGACTTGAAATGGACCAATAAAAACAAAGGGGAAGATAGACCATATCAACACTTTCGGCAGCCTCCTCCACGGGAAGAGCGTATGTGTAGTGTATGAGGAGTGTTTGTGTAGTGTACGTGCAGTGTATGTGTAGCGTACATGTAGTGTATGTGAATGTGTATGTGTAGTGTATGTGTAGTGTACGTGTAGTGTATATGTGTAGTGTAGTGTATGTGTAGTGTATGTGTAGTGTATGTGGAGTGTTTGTGTAGTGTACGTGTAGTGTATGTGCAGTGTATGTGTAGTGTATGTGTAGTGTACGTGTAGTGTATATGTGTAGTGTAGTGTATGTGTAGTGTATGTGGACTGTTTGTGTAGTGTACATGTAGTGTATGTGTAGTGTATGTGTAGTGTATGTGTAGTGTATGTGTAGTGTATGTTTAGCGTACGTGTAGTGTATGTGAAGTGTATGTGTAGTGTATGTGTATGTGTAGTGTATGTGTAGTGTATGTGTAGTGTACGTGTATTCTATGTGTAGTGAATGTGTAGTGTACGTGTAGTGTACGTGTAGTGTATGTGTAGTGTATGTGTAGTGTACGTGTAGTGTACGTGTAGTGTATGTGTAGTGTATGTGTAGTGTACGTGTAGTGTATGTGTGTAGTGTACGTGTAGTGTATGTGTAGTGTACGTGTAGTGTGTGTGTGTGTGTAGTGTATGTGTAGTGTATGTGTATTGTATGTGTAGTGTACATGTAGGGTATATGTAGTGTACGTGTAGTGTATGTGTAGTGTATGTGTAGTATATGTGTAGTGTATGTGTAGTATATGTGTAGTATATGCGTAGTGTATGTGTAGTGTATGTGTAGTGTGTGTAGTGCATGTGTAGTGTATGTGTAGTGTACGTGTAGTGTATGTGTAGTGTACGTGTAGTGTACGTGTAGTGTGTAACACCATTGTAACACCGCTCTCGTGTAACCCCGCCCTACTATGCACCGCTATAATGGAACACTAATATAATGGAACACTAAACTAATAATGTAAACACTACTTATCCTGAGTAACACTTCCCCATTGGTGCACTTGGTAACACTGTTATGGGCTGACATATGATGGTTACACCGGGACTACAAAATACACTGCCAACAAGGAGATGCTAACACAGGATGAAATACGCTGCCACCATCTGCCTTTGACCATTGAAACTAAATCAAGCAACGAGGCAAGAAACATTGCTTGACTAGGAGAGTACTTTCTATGACTGTCATTAATTATGAAAACGGTTGTCAGCCACTATATCCAACAAGGCAAAGAGGATTCAACAATTGACAGAGGCGGGAAATTTAACAAAAGTTTATTGAGACCAAAATTATGTCAATCACTATGTTACGAACCCGGATCCAGCGTCCGAGCACGGAGTAGTAACGACCGCGCCATCTGTGGGTCAGCTCCCGAAACCCCCCGCCAAACGCCGACGACACCTGGTGAGGATGCCGTGTATCAGCTACGAGGGCCAGTTTCCAGTCCCGTTCAGCACTCTACACCGCCGCCACTGACCTCTGGTGAGGTGGTGCTCCGACGACAGCGCCATCTATGGACTGGATACGTCAGGTGTTTGTGCCCGAGCCCGTAAGTGAGGTGTTTTAGTGTCCCAGTTATTGATGACGTGTCTGCTTACAGAGCCGACCTGGGACTGCTGTGATGGAAGTGGAGTCAGTCTACCCGAGGCAGCCAGTCTCCATACCTTGAACCTTGCTGCAGCTGTTGTGAAGTCGTCCGCCCGGAAGAACACTGTGGTGTGTTAGCCTGCCAGTGGAGTGGCAGTAAAAGGATTTACCCGGGACCGACTGTTGGAGACGATCATCCACTGGGGTACTGAAGACAGGAGAGTGATTTGTGGTGTCACACGAGGCTCCTGTCTAGGGCGTTCCCCTTTTATCGTTCGTGGAGTGGCCGTACCAGCCTTGTTGGCTCAGAACCTGCCAGCAGACCAGCTGGACGTGTGGTTGACGGCCTCCACGGCGGTGCCCCCAGTGGACATGTGTTTTGGCTGACCTGTGGCCAGGGTAGGCTCAGCTTCTTTGAAGAATTCGTTGTGTGGCCACGAAGAAAGCACCAAGGACTCAGCGCCTAGCTTCTGGATCCAGAGTCTTCAGCAGAAGTCTACATTGTGAAGAATCCCCTTGTCAAGTGTTAATACCCCTCCCCCTGTGTATTCTTTTTATATATTTAATTGGTGATGGTGAAAATTATAATATTAAGTTCTTGGCTTTCTTTCCCTACTCCCTTTAAGTTACTTGCGTCACGGATCTCATCCCTTGATAGCCACTACTGGCTTGGGAACGGATATATATATCTGACTCTAACAACATCAGAGTGAGAACCCCATTGCGTCCCGAAAGGGTCGTAACACACTACTTATAAATCCTACTCTAACACTGGCAAAAAGTTAAGAAATTTGGACATAGAATAAAACTCAGAGATCACACACATTACCTTAAGACCTCTGTCTCTCCCTGGTTGAGATGTTCTTCACAGTCCCGCTCTCGATCCCGGTGTACCGCACTCTGAGTTCCCTAAGTCCCTAAAGGACCTCTATATACAACCCCCACAGGGGGGAGGGGGAGATCTGCTGTTGCTACCCACCAAGAGTGTACAAACACTCAAGAAATATTTCAAAAAGCTTGTTTGACATTCACCATACACTCTTCAAGAGAGGAGTTATTAATTACATGTGTGACTGACCTCTGACCTGGCCAAAAAGGGGAGATCTAAGGATGTTTACACATAAGAATCTGGAGTCTAATTCCCTTGCATGAAATATTACATACTTGAAACTATGCTGACTAAGACTAACCCAGGAATTTTTAATCAATATACAAGATAAACTGGAGGTCATCTGGGCTGACCTCTTGGAAAAGGCTTCCCTGGGTGTGAACTCTTAAAGGGGGGGGGAGGTCCTGGGTGTTACAAGTGTACGTGTAGTATATGGGTAGTTTATGTGTAGTGTGTGCAGTGTACGTGTAGTGTACGTGTAGTGTATGTGTAGTGTATGTGTAGTATGTGTAGTGTACGTGTAGTGTATGTGGAGTGTATGTGGAGTGTATGTGTAGTGTATGTGTAGTGTATGTGGAGTGTTTGTGTAGTGTATGTGTAGCGTATGTTTAGCGTACGAGTAGTGTACGTGTAGTGTATGTGAATGTGTACGTGTAGTGTACGTGTAGTGTACGTGTAGTGTACGTGTAGTGTATGTGTAGTGTATGTGTAGTGTATGTGTAGTGTATGTGTAGTGTACAAGTAGTGTACGTGTAGTGTATGTGAATGTGTATGTGTAGTGTGTGCAGTGTATGTGTGGTGTACGTGTATTCTATGTGTAGTGAATGTGTAGTGAATGTGTAGTGTATGTGTAGTGTACGTGTAGTGTACGTGTAGTGTACGTGTAGTGTACGTGTAGTGTACGTGTAGTGTACGTGTAGTGTACATGTGTAGTGTAGTGTATGTGTAGTGTTTGTGTAGTGTACGAGTAGTGTATGTGTAGTGTACGTGTAGTGTATGTGGAGTGTTTGTGTAGTGTACGAGTAGTGTACGAGTAGTGTATGTGTAGTGTATGTGTAGTGTATGTGTAGTGTATGTGTAGTGTATGTGTAGTGTATGTGTAGTGTATGTGTAGTGTACGTGTAGTGTACGTGTAGTGTACGTGTAGTGTACGTGTAGTGTACGTGTAGTGTACGTGTAGTGTACGTGTAGTGTACGTGTAGTGTACGTGTAGTGTACGTGTAGTGTACATGCAGTGTATGTGTAGTGTGTGCAGTGTACGTGTAGTGTACGTGTAGTGTACGTGTAGTGTACGTGTAGTGTATGTTTAGTGTACGAGTAGTGTATGTGTAGTGTATGTGTATGTGTAGTGTATGTGTAGTGTGTGCAGTGTATGTGTAGTGTACGTGTATTCTGTGTAGTGAATGTGTAGTGTACGTGTAGTGTACGTGTAGTGTACGTGTAGTGTACGTGTAGTGTACGTGTAGTGTACGTGTAGTGTACGTGTAGTGTATGTGTAGTGTATGTGTAGTGTTTGTGTAGTGTGTGCAGTGTACGTGAAGTGTACGTGTAGTGTACGTGTAGTGTATGTGTAGTGTACGTGTAGTGTATGTGTAGTGTATGTGTAGTGTATGTGTAGTGTATGTGTAGTGTATGTGTAGTATGTGTGTAGTGTATGTGTAGTGTACGTGCAGTGTTTGTGTATGTGTAGTGTATCTGTAGTGTATGTGTAGTGTACGTGTAGTGTATGTGTAGTGTACGTGTAGTGTACGTGTAGTGTATGTGTAGTGTATGTGTAGTGTGTGCAGTGTATGTGTAGTGTACGTGTATTGTATGTGTTGTGTATGTGTAGTGTATGTGTAGTGTTTGTTTAGTGTATGTGTAGCGTTTGTGTAGTGTATGTGTAGTGTGTGCAGTGTATGTGTAGTGTACGTGTATTATATGTGTAGTGTATGTGTAGTGTATGTGTAGTGTACGTGTAGTGTACGTGTAGTGTACGTGTAGTGTACGTGTAGTGTACGTGTAGTGTACGTGTAGTGTATGTTTAGCGTATGAGTAGTGTATGTGTAGTGTATGTGTAGTGTATGTGTATGTGTAGTGTATGTGTAGTGTGTGCAGTGTATGTGTGGTGTACGTGTATTCTGTGTAGTGAATGTGTAGTGTACGTGTAGTGTACGTGTAGTGTATGTGTAGTTTATGTGTAGTGTGTGCAGTGTATGTGTAGTGTACGTGTATTGTATGTGTAGTGTATGTGTAGTGTATGTGTAGTGTATGTGTAGTGTTTGTGTAGTGTATGTGTAGTGTGTGCAGTGTATGTGTAGTGTACGTGTATTGTATGTGTAGTGTATGTGTAGTGTACGTGTAGTGTACGTGTAGTGTACGTGTAGTGTATGTGTAGTGTATGTGTAGTGTATGTGAATGTTTATGTGTAGTGTACGTGTAGTGTATGTGTAGTGAATGTGTAGTGAATGTGTAGTATATGTGTAGTATATGTGTAGTGTATGTGTAGTATATGTGTAGTGTATGTGTAGTGTTTGTGTAGTATGTGTGTAGTGTATGTGTAGTGTATGTGTAGTGTGTTACCTATCATACGTTAAGGCTCGTGACTCTACAGCAGCCAAACTTTAATTACGTCTAGGGATACGACACAACTGCTGTTCTCAATAGCGAATCACCAGTATAACCCCTTGATAAGTAATGAGCACAAAATAAATATTCATAGGACTGAAGAATAGATAAAACAATCTTATAATATATATATATTATATAAATCTCAAAAGCAAACAGATGATTATATGGTCACAATATATCACATTAAAAATATCACTGAATCTTCCAGACATTAAATTACAATTAATATATATATGGCTATGACAGAACAAAATGTAACTTAACTCCAAGATGTTATCTCCCTGGTTCCCGTTCAGCTACTGAATAACAAAACGCGAGAGTCAAAACAGATTGCCTTGCCCCGCGAATAAATTGCCAAAGTTACAATATTTATTAATTCAACAATGGAGCAATACATTGTGACAAGAGTAATCTTAAACTAACTTAATGAATAATTAATACATATTGATATACACAAATAAAGTAAGTGTTTCTTTACATAGTAATTAAAATATGCATACAGAAGAGAATAATGGCATGCACCCCAGCAACGGACGATCCCACGACAATTTGCCAGATACAGTTCACTCAATTATTATTCACCTCTGTTACCCACTTATGATCACATATAAATCATTAGTTCCCGTGGGAAAACTGATCACACAAAGAAATAAAACAATCATTCCCACGATACGTTGGGCCTAACGCCAACACTGTAACATGAATGTGCATTTTCATAGAACATATAAGTATAACAATATACATGCTTGTAATTTATACACAATTATAAATGTACATATTAATATATTTACTTACGTATCTTATAAGGGTACGTAACACTTCCACCTCCAAGAAAAAAAATGCAATGGATTGAAGATCAATGGCATTTTTTCAGAAGTAAAAATGTTAAGTAAAAAAAAACATTTCATTTATGGTACATCAAAACTTCTTGACAAAGCATCAGCAATAACATTTTGTCTGCCTGGAATATGTTTGATTTCTACATTAAATTCCTGCAAAAACAATGACCAGCGCAGAATTCGTTGGTTCTTGACTTTCATCATATTTATAAAGATAAGGGGGTTGTGGTCTGTAAATACTAACACTTTATTTCCTGATAAGTAAATCTCAAACTTCTTGATTGACAATATAAGACCCAACGCCTCCTTTTCTACCACGGAATAATTTCTCTGAGCTGCATTAAATTTTCTAGAATAATAATACACAGGATGCTCAATCTGGTCTAAACCAACTTGAATAAGCACAGCACCTATTCCAACATCTGACGCATCAATGTGTAATATAAATGGTTTATCAAATTGGGGACTAGCAAGAATAGGTGAGGTGGACAATATGCCCTTTAGGTTCTGAAAAGCATTCTGACAATCTTGTGTCCACTGAAACTTTACTTGCTTGCGTAACAAGTTTGTCAAAGGAGCAGCTACTGTTGAAAAATTTCTACAATAACGCCTATAGTATGCACACATACCAATAAACCGTTGGACTCCTTTCTTATTGGTCAACACTGGGTAGTCCACAATGGCTTGAATCTTATCTTGTAAGGGGATAATCTTACCTTGTCCTACCTTGTGTCCAAGATAAGTTATCGTACCTTTTGCCCAACTACACTTATTCATGTTTATGGTTAACTTTGCGTTTTTCAACACTGTAAACAAGTTCTTAAGGCCTAAGAGATGATCGGCCCAATTCTTACTGTACAAAACAATGTCATCAAGGTAGGCCCTACAATCTGGCACATCCTTGAGTAAGAAATTCATGAATCTTTGAAAAGTAGCAGGTGCATTTCTCAAACCGAATGGCATGACATTAAATTCATACGCACCATCAGGTGTAACAAAAGCAGTAACCTCTCTAGCATACTCTGTTAATGGAATTTGATAATACCCTTTTGACAAATCAAGCTTACTTACATATTCGGCATGACCTATGGACTCTATACATTCTTCCAACAAGGGTAAAGGAAAAACGTCCACTGTAGTGTTCTTGTTCAGTTTCCTATAATCCACGCACAATCTCCAGGTTCCATCTGGTTTTGGCACTAACAAACACGGAGAGCTCCAAGTACTTTGACTTGGCCGAATGAAATCATGCTGGAGCAGATATTCCACTTCTGCTTGCATAATTTTCCTCTTTTCGGGATTCACTCGGTACGGATGTTGTCGAATGGGGGTGCTGTCCAGGAGCTGAATGTCGTGTGTGATGAGGTGGGTCTGGGTAGGAACCTCCCCAAACAGAGATGTATGGTTGTCCAGCAGAACCTGGAACTCATCACGTTGTTCCTCCTGTAAATGACATAGCATCTCCCTGCCATTGGAACTGGAACTGAGAAGTGGGATATTAACATCATGTCTCTCACTACAATTATCCTCAGGTGGTAACTCTTCCCGACTAAAACAAGCTACTACACCAGGTCCAACATAAGCTTTTAATCTGTTAATGTGTACAGTCATTTGGGGTTCTGAAAGATTAGGGTTAATTAGTTTATAAGTTAGGTCTCCCACCTTGTCTACCACTTGGTAGGGTCCTGCGAACTTATGGGACATGGAAGTCCCCATACGAGGTTTCAACACCAACACCAAATCTCCGACATCAAACGACCTTAGCTTAGCTTTGAACTTCTTGTCATATCTTACTTTCATGGCTTGTTGAGTCCTTCCCAGATGTTCTTTCGCCAACTCACGAGCCCGACACAACTTTGCCTTGACCTCACTCAAGTACAATCCACTCTGATGAACAGAGACATCTCCCAACAACTTTTCTTGTAGCATTTTAAGAGGACCTCTTACTTGGTGACCAAACACTAGTTCAAAGGGTGAACAGCCCAATGACTCTTGTAGCCCTTCTCTAGCAGCAAACAACACAAAGGGGAGATTCTCATCCCAATTACGTGGATGAGTTTCTCCGGTTGTCTTCAGCATTTGTTTCAAAGTCTGGTGGAAACGTTCAAGTCCACCTTGGCTTTGGGGATGATATGGACTGGATAATTTGTGCCGAATCCCTCGGGATTCGCAAAAAGTTCTGAAACTTTAGAAACAAAATTTCCCCCATTATCACTCTGAATAACTCTAGGCATTCCAAACAACGAAAAGAATCTTTCAAGACACTTGATGAGATTATGAGCCTTGGTATTCCGTAGAGCATAAGCTTCAGGAAATCTAGTAGTCATACACATGAGAGTGAACAAAAACATGTTACCCGATTTAGTCTTAGGTAAAGGACCCACACAATCAATTACAACATGAGTAAATGGTTCATCAGGAACTACAATAGGTTGCAATGGTGCTCTAGGTACAGATTGATTTGGTTTACCAACAATTTGACAGGGTATACAGTTATGACAATATCTGACCACGTCTTTCTTTAACTTTGGCCAGAAAAAATATTTACTTATCTTATGGTACATATTCGTGATACCTTGATGACCTCCCATGGGGTCATCATGTGCAGCCTGCAGGACCTGCCTACGATAATCATTGGGGACAACGAGTTGGGTTCTAATCTCACAATCCTCTGAAGAGGGAGTTCCCTTGGGTCTCCACCTTCTCATCAGAAGTCGATCCTTGAAGAAGAAACCCGTCCCTTCCTCCAATGCATCAATATTATCAGGAGCCTCAGAAATACACTTACTTAAACTAGGATCAGTAGTCTGTACAACACTTAAGGGCAATGACTCAGACTCAGCAGCGAGCGGGCAAGAACCTAGTAGCTTGATCTCTTTTCCCGATTGATCAGAATAAAATGGAGTCATAGCTACTTCGGCCTCACTCTCGACAACTGGCGCACTGGAGACAAGCGGGCAAGGTACAGATAGTTCAGCCTTTCTCACCTTCACTTTCCTTGTGATTTAGGTTCGGCGGGGCTTCTACTACGGCCTCACTCTCATCATCCAGTCGAGTCATAAAAGAATCCTCAAGATCCACCTCCCACTCCTTTACTGAAGGGGTCCTGGTCTTGGGAACAGCAACCTCAGTGAAGACAGGATTACTCTCACCTGTTTTTCCCATTGATCTAGTAACAACACAAGCAGGGTAAATAATATCATCATCTGCTACTGGTTGAGCTAATACATTATGGGGTTTAGTTAACATGATGGGACACTTGGGCCCTACAACCATTTGGTTGCCAAAATCATTACCTAGAATAATGTCTACCCCAGGAATGGGCAGTTGTTTACTTACACCAACATTACACCATCCTGAAGTATATTTAGAATCAAGGTTAACTTGCAATAAGGACACTGGTTGCACACTTCCGGCAATACCTTGGAGAAGCACAACTTCACCCAGATCTCGGGTGTCAACATCAGCAAGTACATTCTGGTTAATAAGAGACTGTGAAGCTCCAGTATCACGGAGTAATTGAACAGTCTTATGTCTACCATTATTACATAATAAGGTACCTGTGGAAATATAGGGTTTGAATTCAGCCATCCAATTGGGACTGACTGTAATACATGAAGAATTAATAGGTTGCACTCCTTTACTCATAATAAGACCAGTTGGTCGTAGTTCAGGATGCAAACTAAAACATGAAGAAATCACATGCCCCCTTCTCTTACAATGGGTACAATGTTTGACAGTGGACACACTGGTAGAACCAACTGCCGGTTTAGAATTAGCATTACTAGGCTTAGATGATCCTGGCAATGAAGTAACCATCTTAGGGTTAGTAAGAGAAGAGTTCACGGGAGTAACTGTCGCACCAGGAGGAGACTTATACTGATAAGGAGTTCGGTGAGCATGGAAATTTACTCTACGACTAGACTTAGGTGAAGTGGCCGTAAACGGGGCCTTAGTCAGCAACTCATGCTCATCCGCGAGCTTTGACAGCTCATCAATATCTGTTACATTCTTTTGTTCTGCCATAAAAGTAGACAACTGGTCTGGGAGACATGACAATACTTCTTCCATTATAAGAAGATTCTTTAGAGCATCAAAATCAGTGATTGCAAGTGACTTTAACCATCTGTTGCAAAAATTCGTCTTCTGACGAGTAAAATCTGCTATTGTCTGATCCCTGATTCTCCTTAGGTTCCTGAACTTTTGCCTGTGTGCCTCTGGATTTAACTGGTACGCATTGAGGATGCTTTTCTTTACAAAGTCATAATCAAAACTATGAGCGTCAGGTAGGGTTGTGAAAACCTCCTGACTACGCCCCTTAAATTGAGACTGCATAATGGCTACCCACTGATCCCTTGGCCAGTTCATACTGATGGCAATTTTATAAAAATGTGCAAAGAAAACCTCAGGATCCTCCTCATTAAACTTGGGCAACTCTATATACTTATTCATCCTGATGGGATTATTATCACTATTTGTTGAAACATTACTAGTATTTCCATGCCCAGCTGCCATACGCTGTGATTCAAGCCTGAAGTTAGTGTTAGCCATTTGTTGTTGAATCTCTAATTGTTGCTTCTTTGTGGCTTCTATTTGCAACTGTGCCGCAATTTCTAAACGCCTAGTCTCAAGCTCCCTTTGCTGAGCTTCAGCTTCTAATATTTGCTGTTGCTGTTGAGCTTCAATCTCTCTTTGACGAGCTTCAGCCTCTAATATTTTCTGTTCCCTTTGAGCTTCAAGCTTAGCATTGGCTATTTGTGCTTCTAACTCAAGACGCTTTAACGTCATCTGATCACTCGACTCCTCTCTTAACTCCTCTAGAATTTCTTCTTCTAACTCCCCATTCTCAACAAAATGCGTCACAATGACTTTCAATATTTGGGCTTTAACCATTCTATTGCTGGCGGTCAAATCCAACTGATTTGCCATTTGTATTAACTCAGTCTTTTTAAGGTTCTGAATCCCTTCAAAGTCTGGTTGAGCCACCAACGCTGCAACTTTCTCCTCCATCGTTACTAACACTTGGCACTTGATTCACAAAAATAATTAAAACAATGGCACTGCACTACACTTCACTGTAAAATTGTCACCACACTGAAAATTCGCTTGGCCTCACTGCACAAACAAAATATATAGGATGACTTACCTCAAAATCGTGAAACGTTGTTACTTGACACACAGGAAGGCTTGCTTGGCACATGGAATAGTTCTTAAGAAACACACAGAGACACTTGACACACTGGTACCTAGGAAGGCAAGGTTAGATTAGCATAGTTAAGTTAACGTGGGAACTATTTCCCGGCACAGGCCCCCATAACTGTTTGTTACCTATCGTACGTTAAGGCTCGTGACTCTACAGCAGCCAAACTTTAATTACGTCTAGGGATACGACACAACTGCTGTTCTCAATAGCGAATCACCAGTATAACCCCTTGATAAGTAATGAGCACAAAATAAATATTCATAGGACTGAAGAATAGATAAAACAATCTTATAATATATATATATTATATAAATCTCACAAGCAAACAGATGATTATATGGTCACAATATATCACATTAAAAATATCACTGAATCTTCCAGACATTAAATTACAATTAATATATATATGGCTATGACAGAACAAAATGTAACTTAACTCCAAGATGTTATCTCCCTGGTTCCCGTTCAGCTACTGAATAACAAAACGCGAGAGTCAAAACAGATTGCCTTGCCCCGCGAATAAATTGCCAAAGTTACAATATTTATTAATTCAACAATGGAGCAATACATTGTGACAAGAGTAATCTTAAACTAACTTAATGAATAATTAATACATATTGATATACACAAATAAAGTAAGTGTTTCTTTACATAGTAATTAAAATATGCATACAGAAGAGAATAATGGCATGCACCCCAGCAACGGACGATCCCACGACAATTTGCCAGATACAGTTCACTCAATTATTATTCACCTCTGTTACCCACTTATGATCACATATAAATCATTAGTTCCCGTGGGAAAACTGATCACACAAAGAAATAAAACAATCATTCCCACGATACGTTGGGCCTAACGCCAACACTGTAACATGAATGTGCATTTTCATAGAACATATAAGTATAACAATATACATGCTTGTAATTTATACACAATTATAAATGTACATATTAATATATTTACTTACGTATCTTATAAGGGTACGTAACATAGTGTACGTGCAGTGTATGTGTATGTGTAGTGTATCTGTAGTTTATGTGTGGTGTACGTGTAGTGTATGTGTAGTGTATGTGAATGTTTATGTGTAGTGTACCTGTAGTGTATGTGTTGTGTACGTGTAGTGTATGTGAATGTTTATGTGTAGTGTACCTGTAGTGTATGTGTAGTGTACGTGTAGTGTACGTGTAGTGTACGTGTAGTGTACGTGTAGTGTACGTGTAGTGTACATGTAGTGTATGTGTAGCGTACGTGTAGTGTATGTCAATGTGTATGTGTAGTGTACGTGTAGTGTATATGTGTAGTGTACGTGTAGTGTATATGTGTAGTGTACGTGTAGTGTATATGTGTAGTGTGTGTGTAGTGTATGTGGAGTGTTTGTGTAGTATACGTGTAGTGTATGTGCAGTGTATGTGTAGTGTATGTGTGTTACGAACCCGGATCCAGCGTCCGAGCCTGGAGCAGTGACAACCATGCCATCTGTGGGTCAGCTCCCGAAACCCCCGCCAAACGGACGACGACACCTGGTGAGGACAGCGTGTACTGGCCTCGAGGACCAGTTTCCAGTCTGGTTCCGCGCTCAACACCGCCGCTCCTGACCTCTGGTGAAGTGGTGCTCCGACGACAGCGCCATCTATGGGCTGGATACGTCAGGTGTTTGTGCCCGAGCCCGTAAGTAAGGTGTTTTAGTGTGTCCCAGTCATTGATGACGTGTCTGTTTACAGAGTCGACCTGGGACCGCTGTGTTGAAGGTTGAGTCAGTCTACCCGAGGCAGCCAGTCTCCATACTGTGAAGTTTGCTGCAGCTGTTGTGACGTCGTCCCCCCGGAAGAACACTGTGGTGTGTTAGCCTGCCAGTGGAGTGGCAGTGAAAGGATTTACCCGGGACCGACTGTTGGAGACGATCATCCACTGGGGTATTGAGGACAGGAGGGTGATTTGTGATATCACACGAGACTCCTGTCTAGGGCGTACCCCTTATATCGCTCGTGGAGTGGCCGTACCAGCCTAGGTGGCTCAGTACCTGCCAGCAGACCAGCTGGACGTGTGGTTGACGGCCTCCACGACGGTGCCCCCAGTGGACCTGCGTTTTGGCTGACCTGTGGCCCGGGTAGGCTCGGCATTCTCAGAGGACACGTCGTGAGGCCACGAAGAAAGCACCAAGTGGTGTGGCATCAGCGTCTTCAGCAGAAGACTACGATTATGGATTAATCCCCTTGTATAGTGTTAATACCCCCCCCTTGTGTAACCGTTTTATATATTATTTATTGGTGACGGACATTATATAATATTAAGTTCTTAGCTTTCTTTCCCTACTCCCTTTAAGTTACTTGCGTCACGGATCTCATCCCTTGATAGCCACTACTGGCTTGGGAACGGGTACAATATATCTTCCTCTAACAACATCAGAGTAAGGACCCTGTTGCGTCCCGAGAGGGCCGTAACATAATTGGCATCCCCAGCGGGATCCGTCCCCTTGTTAAGTATGTTTGACAGGCGTGGTGAAGTGGCGTAATCCCTGTATATAATTCCCCCTGTGTGACGATTGTGACGTTATACGTCCTGTGCGGTGCTCAGAGTGACTAAGTGCAATATTGTGCAGTGCGGTGCTCGCTGTGATTAAGCGATTAAGTGTAATATTGACTAGTGCGGTGCTCAGTGATTTAGTGCAATATTGTAGAGCGAAGTGTTCGCTTGGACTCGGTGCAATATTGGGTAGTGTGGTGCCCAAAGTGATTACGTGCAATATTGGCAAGTGCAGTGTTTGGTGCGATAAAGTGCAATATTGGCGTAGAACAGTGCTCGGTGTGTTAAGTGCTAACGTGTAAGCAGTGTGTTAAGTGCAAAGTGTTCCATCTGTGACAATGGCAGACAAAGCTACCATCGATGATCTGGACGAGGTTCAGGCTTTTCTGAACAGAGAGGATTGTCTTGCCAGATTAAAATATTTGAGCAAACCAGAGCTTGTACTAGTGAGCGCCTACCTGGAGATCAAGATCCGTGCCAGTGATTCCCGTGTGGAGATCTTGTCCAAGGTACACCGGCACCTGAAGGCAGAAGAGAAACAGGAAGGCGAGACTCCTAGTACAAAGGAAAGTGCAGACATAGCTTCCACGGAAAAGGAAGATAAGGGCAGCGACGTTGACAGTGATGCAGGCGAGCTTAATATCAGCTTCCTAACAGTCAAGATGCGTGCCCTAGAGATCAATCGTGAAATAGAATGGAAGAAATTAGAAATGGAACGAGAGAGACAAGATAAAGAATTAGAGATGAGACGTTTAGAATTAGAACGAGAACGAGAAAGAGAAGAACGAGAAAGAGAAGAGAGACGAGAGAGAGAAGAACGAGAACGAGAGAGAGAAGAACGAGAGCGAGAAAGAGAGGAACGAGACAGACAAGAACGACGAGACAAAGAGGAAAGAGAGAGACAACATGAACTAGAAGTTTTGCGATTAGGCGGTGGTCGGAGGCAAACAACGGACACCAGTAGCTTCGATCCGGTACGCAACATCAAAATGGTCCCCAAATTCCATGAGAAGGAAGTGTCCAAATTCTTTGCAGCCTTCGAGAAAGTCGCTGCCTCTTTGGAGTGGCCAAGGGAGAATTGGGCCATCATGATACAGTCAGTCTTGACTAGGAAGGCCCAAATCGCCTACTCTACGTTATCCCTTGACGACTCCAGCGATTATGACAAGGTGAAGAAGGTTGTGCTCATGGCGTACCAATTGGTACCTGAGGCGTATAGGCAAAAGTTCAGAAACCTGAAGAAGACCTCAGAGCACACTTTCACCGAATTCGCTACAATCAAGGAGCGACTTTTCCAGGAATGGTGCGCCTCTCGGAAGGTGGAGACCAGGGAAGACCTCGAGCAGCTGATTCTGCTCGAGGACTTCAAGGATTGTTTGTCTGGAGATCTCAAGACGTACTTAGAGGAACAGCAGGTGGAGACCTTGAGTGCAGCAGCCACCATGGCTGAAGAGTATATCCTGACTCATAGGCCGTCTGCTAAGTACGTCCCGAGGAATTACCAGCGCCGGTTTGACAGACCTCACGACGAAGAAGAAAAAAGACCCGTCCCACAGAGTGCTAAGAAGACGCCCCCAGGTAGCCCTCGACGAACAAGTCCTAGTAGTCCAAAACACCGTAGTCCGAGGAGGAACATGGTGTGCTGGACTTGTGGGCAGAAGGGGCACGTAGCTGCTAGGTGCCGAGGCAGAAGAGGTGGCAACGCACGAAGGGAGGTGATGTTGATGAGCTGTGGAACATCACCAGCAGGAAGCCAGTCGACGACGACGCAGGAAGAACCCAGATTGTTTTCCCCTCACACTTCAGGCGGGTATGTATCGAGTGATCATACTGGTAAATCTGTAGTAGTGCTCAGAGATAGTGGAGCAGCCCAGTCCCTGATCGTGAAGAACTCGGTACCCGAGGGAGTAAGTGTGAACGGGAGACAAGAGGTTGTCCTGGTTGGGTTTCCAAGGACGCAGTACATCGCCCCCTTAGTGCCAGTACATCTCGACACGCCTTATTTCAGCGGCACATGTGCGTTGGCAGTAGTCGATACCCTCCCTGTGGCTGGGATTGACGTGGTACTAGCCAACGACTTGGTGACCGATTGGAGCATCAATCATCCCAAGGTTGCGGACGAGTCTACCAGAACAGCACGGTCTGAGGTAACAGGCAATGGTAATGTCCAGGTAAAGACAGACCCGGATTTGAACATATTTAATTTGTCCTCTCACCCGCAGATCGATGATATTCTAGCAGACACTTCTAATTCGTCTCTCGACAAGGAACATGAGGTTAAGAAGGCAGAGGTACCTGAGCTAGAAGAGAGGCCTCGTGTGCAGGCACCCACGGATACCAACGAGTCTGGAGCGAAGGCGGATGTGTGCTTGCGGTATGGCAAGTTACAGCATGTAGTGGACCAGCCAGAGATTCCCCAGACGTCAGAGGTATGTGAGGTGTGTTCAAAAGGTCTAGTGCCCTCTTCTGTCGAAGCCAGGCTAGTGGATGGTGCCGGCTATGGACATGACAAGCTCAGGAAACTTATCCCTCGACTTACCAAATGTTTCCTATCGGTATTTTGTTTGATTCTCGTATGTGTTCTTGGTTGTGCTCTCAGTGAGGACCGGTGGACGACCCGACGAATGATGGCTCCCATGAACATCGTGAAGAGGTCCCAGGGATTGGAGATTTGTACTGCAGGTGTTGCAGTTGAAGAAGGGACCTGGAAGGTGATGGTTGATACAGGAGGTCCGAGATGTGATAATATGAGTGACTGTTTCCGACAGGTTGACACCCCTCGCGTGATAGCTGAGCCTCAATGCAGCGTTATGCGGAACGTTGGTCGACCTGACGGTGGCAGAGGGAATGCCATCTGCGACGTACAAGCAGCCCTGTTGGGACTAGGTGTGGACCTAGTAGGGTATGCTGTAAGTATTGACTTACCCGCTGTCGCTATCACTCTGAATTATCTGACCCCTGTATTCCAGGTTCGTGTCTCCCTGAAGGACCATCGGACCGGCACCAGAAATGCCGTCTGTGGTCAGCCATCATCGGTGCCACGACATAAGGAAGTGTCGAGTCACCCCAGATCGTGTCGAAACCAATCTGTACTCGAGAAATGTGAGATGATGCCCCTGTTGGCCATCGCAGAGGAGGTGTGGAAGATTACGTCAGGCAGGTCATCGCCTGCCATTTTCAAGCTCCCTTTGTGCCAGGGATTTTCTTTAGTACAATTCAGTAGACGAGACAGCCTCGCCATCCCAGATTATAAAGCATGTGTGTCCATTTGGAGTTGTGTCGTCGTACTAATTTGGTTTGTGTTTCTTTTTATAGAACCCCAAACCAAATTCTTTTTGGTGGGGAGGTGTTACGAACCCGGATCCAGCGTCCGAGCCAGGAGCAGTGACAACCACGCCATCTGTGGGTCAGCTCCCGAAACCCCCGCCAAACGGACGACGACACCTGGTGAGGACAGCGTGTACTGGCCTCGAGGACCAGTTTCCAGTCAGGTTCCGCGCTCAAAACCGCCGCTCCTGACCTCTGGTGAAGTGGTGCTCCGACGACAGCGCCATCTATGGGCTGGATACGTCAGGTGTTTGTGCCCGAGCCCGTAAGTAAGGTGTTTTAGTGTGTCCCAGTCATTGATGACGTGTCTGTTTACAGAGTCGACCTGGGACCGCTGTGTTGAAGGTTGAGTCAGTCTACCCGAGGCAGCCAGTCTCCATACTGTGAAGTTTGCTGCAGCTGTTGTGACGTCGTCCCCCCGGAAGAACACTGTGGTGTGTTAGCCTGCCAGTGGAGTGGCAGTGAAAGGATTTACCCGGGACCGACTGTTGGAGACGATCATCCACTGGGGTATTGAGGACAGGAGGGTGATTTGTGATATCACACGAGACTCCTGTCTAGGGCGTACCCCTTATATCGTTCGTGGAGTGGCCGTACCAGCCTAGGTGGCTCAGTACCTGCCAGCAGACCAGCTGGACGTGTGGTTGACGGCCTCCACGACGGTGCCCCCAGTGGACCTGCGTTTTGGCTGACCTGTGGCCCGGGTAGGCTCGGCATTCTCAGAGGACACGTCGTGAGGCCACGAAGAAAGCACCAAGTGGTGTGGCACCAGCGTCTTCAGCAGAAGACTACGATTATGGATTAATCCCCTTGTATAGTGTTAATACCCCCCCCCCCCTTGTGTAACCGTTTTATATATTATTTATTGGTGACGGACATTATATAATATTAAGTTCTTAGCTTTCTTTCCCTACTCCCTTTAAGTTACTTGCGTCACGGATCTCATCCCTTGATAGCCACTACTGGCTTGGGAACGGGTACAATATATCTTCCTCTAACAACATCAGAGTAAGGACCCCGTTGCGTCCCGAGAGGGCCGTAACAATGTGTAGTGTACGTGTAGTGTATATTGTAACACCACTCTACTGTGTACCACTACTATAATGCACCACTATAATGGAACACCACTATAATGGAACACCACTATAATGGAACACTGCTTTTCCTGAGTAACACTTCCTCATCGGTTGCACTTGATAACACTGTTATGAGCTGACATATGATGGTTACACCGGAACCAAAGGTACACTGCCAATAAGGAAATGCTAACACAAGGATTAAATACGCTGCCACCATCTGCCTTTGACCATTGAAACTATATCAAGCAACGAGGCAAGAAACATTGCTTGACTAGGAGAGTACTTTCTATGACTGTCATTAATTATGAAAATGGTTGTCAGCCACTATATCCAAAAGGCTAAGAGGATTTAACAATTGACACAGACGGGAAATTTCACGTTAGTTTATTGAGACCAAAATTATGTCAATCACCAATTATAAATCCTACTCTAACACTGGCAAAAAGTTAAGAAATTTGGAACTGGAACAAAAACTCAGAGATCACACACATTACCTTAAGCTATCTGTCTCTCCCTGGCTGAGATGTTCTTCACAGCCCCGCTCTCGATCCCGGTGTACCGCACTCTGTGTTCCCTAAGTCCCTAAAGGACCTCTATATACAACCCCCACAGGGGGAGGGGGAGATCTGCTGTTGCTACCCACCAAGAGTGTACAAACACTCAAGAAATATTTCAAAAAGCTTGTTTGACATTCACCATACACTCTTCAAGAGAGGAGTTATTAATTACATGTGTGACTGACCTCTGACCTGGCCAAAAGCAGAGATCCAAGGATGTTTACACATAAGAATCTGGAGTCTAATTCCCTTGCATGAAATATTACATACTTGAAACTATGCTGACTAAGACTAACCCAGGAATTTTTTTAATATACAAGATGAACCGGAGGTCATCTGGGCTGACCTCTTGAAGAAGGCTTCCCTGGGTGTGAACTCTAAAGGGGGGGGGGGGGGGGGGGTCCTGGGTGTTACAGCTCCCTTTCCCCGGAGTTAAGACAAAATCGGGTGTATGATAATTAAGCCCAATTTTGTCTTATCCTAACTCATCCAAAATACCACAACTAACCCTAAAAGAAAAAAAAAATTGCCAGTGACAATGATAAAAGTAAGCTAACTAAATTAACATGATGCAAAGTACCTTATACAGTACACAACAGAGAGAACACAAATAAATGTATAATGAAAGAAACAAAAGTACAAAAAAAATACCTTGGCAAAAGTACAAGCAATGATACCGTCCCACATGATACGATTCCGATATCCTAATATGACAATAAAGTATCAATGAACAAAAAAAATGCAAATCCCGACTGCACCAAAGCAATCCAGCAAGGCTCCCTCAGAAGGCTGGAAGACCAAAACAAAAAAATCGCCTTAAAACAAGCATGACATAAAAAAATTTAAAAAAAATTCCTAATGGAACAGGAAAATTACAACTAAAAATAATATAATGTCAAAATACAAGGGATAACACAAGGCTACATAATACAACCCTGAGGTACAATATATGGCAATAAAGACTACTATGAAACAATGACATATCCTGCCTGCACACTAGACAGGCTAACAAGTCTTCCTCGGAAGGTCTGAAGAACAAAACATACAAAATACAATGATGAGCAACATGAAAAAAAATATATATATATGTAATACTCCTACTCTAACATTTAAATCTAACTAATTAAAAAATAACAGGAAACATTATACCTAAGTGGGCATACCCCAAACATCTGCTGGGTACCTCATGACCCACAGCCAAACGTATGAGTTATACAAGTTATAAAACATGGGAAAAAATACAACAACAACTGACATGAAAACTCCTCAATAGAACCGTACGTTAACAGAATACTTGTGGGCCAATCCATATACCGCACAAGACAATAGTGCCAGGGTCAATCTCTATGCACCCTGCACACACTGATAGTAAGACTACCTCTTACCACAACAGAAACATTACTTAACATTACAACATTATATGAAATAAAAAGACATGCAAATATAAAAAAATTATGTACCCATACACTGGTAACAAATAGGGAACCTGGACACTCATCACCTGGACAGACTTATCTCATAGACACATACATGAAATAAAATAAAATAGATACATGAAACAAAATAAATTTCTAGATAAAGTTTGTGCTAGAGACCCAAGTCATCTAGCTAAGAACACTGTCTAGGACCACTTTTTCTAGGCCTAGTTACTTTACGCCCCCATAAATGTTACACTTTTAACCCAATTAGACAAAACTATTTGACACCGTTAATAATAGAGTCATTTCTCTGAACCATCATTCGTAAATCTTGACACATCAATGTTCGTGTTGATATACGCGTTTTCTATCGTGCATCCGTTATACTCTCGCGTGGTGGCCTGATGTTGGAGACCCGATGTTGGTGGCGATGTTGGAGACCCGATGTTGGAGACCTGATGTTGGAGACCTGATGTTGGAGGTCCCGATGTTGGAGACGTGATGTAGAAGACCTGATGTTGGTCCAGCGTCTGCCCGTCGATGATGCCTGCATATACCCCGAGATCTTCTTGTAACAGCTCTGGGGTACGTCTGGTGACAGAGCGAGTCTACTGGTGACAGACTCCTCATCAAGCTATCAAACTGCTCGAAGGTGGTGGAGTGAAGAGCAGCGGCGAGTGACAGCGGCCGGGGACTTGGCCGGTCACAGGTGAACGGTGTTAGGAGAGAGGTATGGAGGCACATCTCACCTCCAGTTACTTGAAGCTGACGGTCGATGATGAGTGACAGCAGCTACATAGCAGGAGTCGTGACAGCAGGGCAGAGAGTGTGACGTCGACGATGTCTTGCCAATAGAAGTTAGTAGGTGCAGCTGTTGAGGCGTGGGTGGCGTGGCGGCAGGCCAGGTGGATCCCGACTTCAGCTCCTGGGACCCATCACTATACAGGCGTTGCTTGTGTCACATTCTACTGAGCCGGTACGCCTTATCGCGCATGCCCTAATGTGCCTGACCTTGGGCCGATGGTGCGAAACGTGCACCCTATTGGCGAGTCAAGCACACTCAGTAGGAAGGTGCCGTTGGAATGTGACCGCCTCGTTGCGCATCTTGGTGGAGTCAGTGATGTGGCATCCCCAAGGACGAGGGGGAACTGGTAGGTGACTGCTGCTGGCATACCCGCTTGTTGACCTCGCGCCTCCACTTCCGGTGTGCCTGCACGGTGTGTCGCAGCAGGCAGGTGGGTGCCTCTGATGATGAACTGCTAGACTGGGGCCCACCATGGTACGTTGACATCTGGACAGCTGTGCTCTGCTGGCAGGAACTCTGGCTTGGACAACCTCGTGTGATGGGAGGTGTCGGCTGGGTGAATGGTGTCATTATCACCGTCTCAGGTAACCGAGTGGTGGGGTTACCGGGAGTGTTGGGAGGGGGTGGGGTGTAACGTAACCCCCTCTCCACTGTACCAGAGGGGTGACCCCTCTGGCCTCAATGTTGGTTCACGAGTAGCTGGTACCGGGGACAGAGCGGTGTGGACAAGCAGACCTGGGGAAGACAGAATAACACTCCGACTGGCGGAAGCAAGGACTTTCCCCTGGGCTGTGGTGACAGGGTACAGCCCAAGGGTAGGTAAGGCATGTTCTCTGAATACATTCCATGACAAAATCTCAAAACAATTGCCAGTTTAAAAAAACTCTGATAAAAAAAAACATCTACTAAGGGACGAGACAGTTTACTGAAACTCTCCCTGCCTCGCCCGTGACCTTGTTAACATAGGGTGACAAGGCTGACCCCAGGTACCAATGAGAGTTGACAGAAGGGCCTCCTCTCCATCCTGGACAAGCCCAGCTGGGTCAGTCAACTCAGAAGGGTCAGGAATGGGAATCGCTGAAGGCAGTTCCAGTTCCTCCCTGGCAACGTAACACTTTAATTTGTTGACATGAATAGTTGTGTCACTCTGGTCATCAAAGATTCCCCTGATCAGAAAATTAACTGGTCCAAGCTTCTTAATTACTCTATATGGTCCACGCCATCTAGGTGCTAGCTTCCTACTTTGATTGGCAGGAGCCTTTTCATTTAACCTCATAACCAAGCTTCCCTCTCTAAGTGTCAACGGTTGAACCTTCTTATCATAATAGTGCGCATACCGGCTCCTCGCTGTCTTAGAAGCCTCAGCAGCAATCCTCCAAGCATTTCTCATTTTAGAGAGGATTTCTGAAGGATAATCCTCACCGTACACAACCTCGTGTCTGTTAAGCAGACCTGATGGGAAGTTACATGAGCGCCCCGTGAAAAGCAGCAGTGGTTGTGTGTTAATTGACTGATGAATGGCAGTGTTCAAGGCTAGTTGAACATAGGGGAGTTGTTCATCCCAGGTGGCCGCATCTTTCTCTGCAAGAATTGCTAGCATATCCTTAATTGTACGATTGGTTCTTTCAGTCATACCGTTTGCTTGCGGATGGTAAGCAGTCGTGAGGGCTGTTGTTGTTTCTAAAATTTTACAAACTTCTTTAAAAGTGTTACCAACGAACTCTTGACCTCTGTCAGATACTAATACTTTAGGTGGTCCAAACACAGTGACAAATTTACTTAAGAAAGCGTCTGCAACCGTCTGCGCGTCCTTACGAGGAAGAGCAACCAAGGTAGTGAACCGGGACAGATGATCCACTAGCACCAACACGTAGCGATTACCAGAATGACTAGTATGTAAATCAATCAAATCCGCTCCCACTCGATCTAAAGGCTCAAAAATGTCAGGGAACTCTTGTAGTGGCGCCTGTACCTTAGGGGTACCTTTTCTCCTTTGACAATTCGGACACGATCTGACAAACTTAGTGATATAAGATAACATCCTAGGAAAATAGAATAAAGTTTTAGCTCTCATATAGGTCTTAAAGACCCCAGGGTGACCAGCGATCTTAGATGCATGCGCAAGTTTCACGGCTGAGGATCTTAACACGTCGGGGATGACTAACTGGTAAACCGCACGATCTTTCATGTCGTTAACATAATATAGGACACCCTTCTGCAGGTCAAAATGCTGCAGGGGAAAGTTACCTTTCTTCATAGGGTATTTACCACCCTCCAAATATTCAATTATTTCCTTCCATCGCTGTTCTCCCATTTGAAATTCTCTCATTTTATCACTTGCAATAGTTTCAATGTTGACATTTACGTTAACTGACGCGACGTTCCTACTCAACGTGTCTGGCACAACATGAGATGGTCCAGGCTTATAAAGGATCTGAAACGAGTGAGCTGACAACTCATGAGACCAACGGGACATCCGGGGACACTTTGTTTTCTTTTTAAATATATATGTGAGAGCTCTGTGATCTGTGAAAATAACAAAATGACGTTGGAATAGGTAAGGCTCAAAATAACGAACACTTTCAACCACAGCAAGCGCTTCCTTGTCTGTTGCTGAGTATCTAACCTCAGGTCCCTTCACTTTTCTGCTGAAATACGCCACAGGGTGGGGATGGTTCTCTGAATCACGCTGCATTAAGCACCCACCTATGGCAATACCACTAGCGTCTGTATGCACCTCCCACTCCTTATCAAAGTCAGGCACAGCTAATACTGGGGCGGTAATTAATTGACTTTTGAGCCTAGTATAAGCCTCATCGTGTTCTAAGGTCCACATAAATTTAGCATTCTTCTTTACAAGGTCAGTTAAAGGCGCTGTTATACTAGCAAATCCCTCAATATGGCGGCGGAAGTATCCGGCTGCTCCCAGAAACCGGCGCACATCCCTTGCTGACCTAGGCCTGGGCATCTCAGCAATGGCGCGGCATGAGTCTGGGTCAGGGCGGATGCCATCTGTGCTCACCTGGAACCCCAGAAATTTGAGTTTCTGAGATGCCAGGGTGCACTTGTTGATATTTAATTTGAACCCTGCCTTGTCTAACAATGAAAGTGTCTCAGTCAAGTCCCTCAGGTGCTCATCAAATGACCTGGAATAGATAACCACGTCATCCAGGTATGCTAATGAATGCCTACCTAGCACAGGGCTGAGGATGTAGTTAATAGCCCTCTGAAATGAGGAAGGGGCTGTCTTGAGCCCAAAAGGCATGCGCTTAAACTGAAACTGGTGAACCCCATCAGAGAATGCTGTTTTCTCACGGTCCTTAACTGCCACCGGAATAGCCCAATATGCTGACTTTGCATCCAGAGTGGAGAAATACTTGGCTGCCGCGAACTGATCTATAATTTCCTGAATCCGAGGTAAGGGGTACACGTCCCCCTTTGTTATTTCATTAACTTTCCGATAGTCGACACAAAACCGGTAACTACCATCCGGTTTGCGCACCAGCACCACAGGAGACAGCCATGGTGAAGTGCTTGGTTCTATAACTCCCTGTCTTAACATCTTCTGACACTCCTCTCTGATAGTTTTCTTAGCCTGTTCCGGGAGCCTCCATTGTCTCGTGTACACGGGCTCGTGGTCACCTGTTGGAATGGTGTGCTCAATTCTGTCTAACAACCCAATTTGATCGTCATCCGTTGCAAATAATTTGGGGAACATACGCAAAACTTCCCGCACCCGTTTCCTCTCTAACTGTGGAATGTGCTGTAAATCTAGTGCTGATATTAATTTATTCAAATTGTTGGCATCGCAAAGTGGCGTGAGCACCGTTGTGTCGTGCTTAGCAGTCTTACTAGTGTCTTTAACATTAAGAGCGCCACATTGCTTAGTGTCTGTAATAGCTTCCGATGGATCTGATTGAAAGATCGATGTCTCCTCTAAGATAATACCCTGAGACACTCGATCACCCACTCTGAAGCGGTAGGTCTTGTGTGAGAGATTGACTACAGGTATGAGGGCACCTTTGTCCAGGACAACAATTAAGTGGTGGGGAATTAATAGTTTATCAAACCTGCCGGCCACCAGAAGGGTAGAACCAGGCTGGATATGACGACCCACGGCCACCCTAAGGAACCTAAATGATCGTGGTGGGCAAGTCTGCTTGTCAAAAGCATGTAAAATACACGACTTCTTATTATTGTCTGGAGGAGACTGAAACAAAAATTTCGCGTAATTGGCATGATGTTTCTGCTTCCGCTGGATGGAAGCTACAACCGGGGGATGGTCAGTCAATGTCACCGGATAGGATACAGTTCCTAATTTCAACCGGCAATGTCTCGCTCCTTTCTCAGCAGACAGAATATGAAAACCTGTGTAAGAAATCCATGCCAATCAAGATATCACCCGGATAAGCAAGATTCTGAACCACTGTACAAGTGTGAGGGTACGACCCATCATGACCTATTTCAAAATTAATTGTGGCCTGACCCAAGATGTCAATTTGTCCCCCATTAACTGCTGTGAGCTGCTTACTACTACATTTAAGCCGTGCATGTTTGAATTTGCTGAAGGCTGAACGCTTAATGAGTGTTGCTTGGCTACCTGTGTCCATGAAAGCAATTAAACCCTCACCCTCAACTTTGACTTCAAAAGTAGGGCGACCATCCTTAAAGTAATCTGGTGACGGCACTTCCTTAAGCCGAATACTCGTACACGCTTTCCTAAAATGACCTTTTCCATGACAGGTCCAACATTTCTCCTTACTAATACTATTTAATGTAGAAGAAATCTTACCACAAGTACAAACTACTCCCGGGGAGGCAACACTGGGGGGATGGGCGGGGGAAGCAGGGTGGGGGTGGGGAGTGTTGGAGGGGGAGGATATGACAGGAGATATGAGGGAGGCGGGGAGGGCTGGTGGGGGGTTGAGGGACTGGGCGCAGGGCAGGGAGGATGGAAGTGGAGGGAGAGTGGAGGGCGCGTGGATGAGTGACACCGACTCAGGGTGTGGCGGGAGGTTGGAGGGTGGGAGGGGTGGGAACTGAGGGGAAGGATTGTGAGGGTGGACGGGTGGAGTGGGACAATGCTGAGAGGGGAGGGGCTGAACAAGCAAGGTGTGGGTGGAGTGACCTTGAGTGGGGACGGTGGGGACGGTGGAAGAAAATGGAGCAGGGTGGGTGGAGGAAACAAGGGCGGGTAGGGTGGGTGGGAACTGGGTGGGGTAGGTGTAGGGAACTTGGGGCGGGAACTGAGAGGGAAAAGAGGGGGAATGCAACCCTATTGAGAACCCCTTCCATTCTGATAACATCTGAGTGGACATATAAAATCAAACAAATCACCAATAAAGATATAATTCCACAAAATAACACAATATCTGTAACTTTGTCACCGAGCGTCATATTAACTTGAAATTTCAACACAATGTCCTATGTAACGAATGAACATTAAAAAGTAAATCAGAACAAATGCACACTCGCTGTAAACACAATATACACCGCGCGGAGCGAAAGATGTGTGGACATACGACAGTACCCTTCCCAAGTGGACGAGAGTTATGACCGCGCGCCCAAGATGAAACAGGTGTTGATACCTTAGTATAAGCAAGCTCTCTGATCGTAGCACGAGAAACACATGTACACATATGTGCACACAAGAGGCGTCAGGTGTACATCCAACCTTATCGACACTGAAATTCCTTACACTTATAAAAAAAATCTGAGTAAAATAATAAAACAAAAAGTTATAGTATAATTAATTATGAATTCCCTTAACTAATTGTAAGACTACTCTCGTGGTGATTAAAACTACGATTGTTCCTCGGTAAGCTACGCCTGTTAACTACGTCTGACCCGCCCTTGGGGAAAAACATCCAACACTAGCAGCCGTCCTTCCTAAGACACAATTCACGACTAGAATGTTTGAGGTCAGTCTCGCTGCCAACATGACCCCCTCTATGATGATAACTCAGCTACACTCTAGGTGACGGAGCACCGTCTGCGGCCTTATCGTTAAGATCTAGAACTCGAGGCAACTCCATGTACCTCAGAAATATATCAGTAAGCGTCCTTCACTGACAATTTCCCAGACAACCTGCCGAACAGATTGCTGTACAACCTATAACTGGGTTGTACACCCCTGGAAGCTATGAAGAGAAACGAGAACTAATTTCTGTCCATAGATTTCAGAGCGAAGCGCATACCCCAAACTTTTCATCTAGTTTCCTGTATGTCACACTAATCATAACACTTAAAATACGTGTGGCCCCGAGCAACGAAATCGCGAGCCCGCCTAAACTAACAAACAACGACGTGGCCAACTGAGCAGCCGCCGGCGCGCAGGACTCCAATAAAGTGTGAACACACCCACAATTTATTGGACCACCGCTAGCACCATTGTAACACCACTCTACTGTGTACCACTACTATAATGCACCACTATAATGGAACACCACTATAATGGAACACTGCTTTTCCTGAGTAACACTTCCTCATCGGTTGCACTTGATAACACTGTTATGAGCTGACATATGATGGATACACCGGAACCAAAGGTACACTGCCAATAAGGAAATGCTAACACAAGGATTAAATACGCTGCCACCATCTGCCTTTGACCATTGAAACTATATCAAGCAACGAGGCAAGAAACATTGCTTGACTAGGAGAGTACTTTCTATGACTGTCATTAATTATGAAAATGGTTGTCAGCCACTATATCCAAAAGGCTAAGAGGATTCAACAATTGAAACAGACGGGAAATTTCACGTAAGTTTATTGAGACCAAAATTATGTCAATCACAAATTATAAATCCTACTCTAACACTGGCAAAAAGTTAAGAAATTTGGACATGGAACAAAAACTCAGAGATCACACACATTACCTTAAGCTATCTGTCTCTCCCTGGCTGAGATGTTCTTCACAGCCCCGCTCTCGATCCCGGTGTACCGCACTCTGTGTTCCCTAAGTCCCTAAAGGACCTTGTAGTGTATGTGTACTGTATGTGTAGTGTATGTGTAGTGTATGTTTAGCGTATGTGTAGTGTATGTGAAGTGTATGTGTAGTGTATGTGTATGTGTAGTGTATGTGTAGTGTACGTGTAGTGTATGTGTAGTGTATGTGTAGTGTATGTGTAGTGTGTGCAGTGTATGTGTGGTGTACGTGTATTCTGTGTGTAGTGAATGTGTAGTGTAGGTGTAGTGTACGTGTAGTGTATGTGTAGTGATTGTGTAGTGTACGTGTAGTGTATGTGTGTAGTGTACGTGTAGTGTATGTGTAGTGTACGTGTAGTGTGTGTGTGTAGTGTATGTGTAGTGTATGTGTATTGTATGTGTAGTGTACATGTAGGGTATGTGTAGTGTACGTGTAGTGTATGTGTAGTGTATGTGTAGTATATGTGTAGTATATGTGTAGTGTATGTGTAGTGTATGTATAGTGTACTCACCTAATTGTACTCACCTAATTGTGCTTGCGGGGGTTGAGCTTTGGCTCTTTGGTCCCGCCTCTCAACTGTCAATCAACTGGTGTACAGATTCCTGAGCCTACTGGGCTCTATCATATCTACATTTGAAGTGTGTGTAGTGCATGTGTAGTGTATGTGTAGTGTACGTGTAGTGTACGTGTAGTTTACGTGTAGTGTATGTGTAGTGTATGTGTAGTTTATGTGTAGTGTGTGCAGTGTATGTGTAGTGTACGTGTATTGTATGTGTAGTGTATGTGTAGTGTATGTGTAGTGTATGTGTAGTGTATGTGTAGTGTTTGTGTAGTGTATGTGTAGTGTGTGCAGTGTATGTGTAGTGTACGTGTATTGTATGTGTAGTGTATGTGTAGTGTACGTGTAGTGTACGTGTAGTGTATGTGTAGTGTATGTGTAGTGTACGTGTAGTGTATGTGTAGTGTATGTGTAGTGTATGTGTAGTGAATGTGTAGTATATGTGTAGTACATGTGTAGTGTATGTGTAGTGTATGTGTAGTGTATGTGTAGTGTATGTGTAGTGTATGTGTAGTATATGTGTAGTGTATGTGTAGTGTTCGTGTAGTATGTGTGTAGTGTATGTGTAGTGTACGTGTAGTGTACGTGTAGTGTATGTGAATGTGTATGTGTAGTGTATCTGTAGTGTATGTGAGTAGTGTAAAAGGAGACACATGGGGAATTGATTTTCAGAAACAGTTGGGCACTTCCATGCCGACTCGACCTTGGCGGGCGGATTCGACCAACAATTTATTTTAGGTGGTTAGGTTAGGGCACAGTCAGCGCGCACCTGGCTGGCTGGCGGGGGTGTGGTGGTCCATTCCCCCCAGGGGTACCCAGGGCTCACCACCCAGGGTGTACCCGAGGAACTGGTGCCCTATCCTAACCTGTTTTTTCACTTTTTGTCTCTTTGCTTTAAGATGAGTCTAGGGCCTCAAGAAGGGGGTCTCTACTTATGAGAGGTACCGAGGATGAATGTTCAATAGTTGGAAACCAAAAAATACACTGGTGAAAGGCATATAAACGTTTTTTGGAGTATTTTAAAGGCACTAGTATATGTGTGCGTGTGTTTTTTATGTAAATACAATATATCTGTTTTTTTTTAATTCCTGCTGAGAAGTGTATCTGAAATAAAGGGTTTGTCTTTACATTTGGTAAGGTTTCAATAATCAGGTAAAAAATAAAATGAGAAAGACTCGAGTTATATTTTTTCATCAGTTACCCCAGATTATTGTCCCCATTTTCTCTAGATTCCGTTTCACAGAAAACATCTTCACGGGCGGTCCAGTCCCGTTTTCGTCGAGGGGGAAACTAAGATAATTGACAGAAAAAAAAATATATGCAAGTTCCATTTTTATTTCCAAACACTGGTTAGTTTAATTATTAAGATCAGGAGTTTGCTTATTATTCAGATCTGGAAACAACAACGTATTATTATTATTTCATGTTTTTTTTCATCTAAACATATGGAAACAAGTATTTATGTTTTAATTTTAGAGGAAAGAACATTATCAAATATTTGTTTTTTTTCATAGGAAAGAGCAAACATCAGAAAAGACATAATTCATTCATTCAGTATTATAGATATCCCCCCCACCGGTAAATTAAAAACATTATTTATTTTCATCGTCAGTTCTTTTTTATTTAACAAATAAAAAAACTACAACAAATACATAACATTATAATACACATAACTGCAATAAGATATGACACTGCAATACATTCAATTTAATTAAGTTTTCGCATGACGCCCGAGGACAATAAAGCTGCTTCGTGCATGGTCGGCGTGAACAAGTCCATGGTTGGAGTGGGCTCTACATAGTCTGGCTCATAGAATTTTCTCTGGCCACACTCGAAGAGGTCCGAGACCTCATCATCGAATCCCTCTACCGGCTCGAACTGTGTTGTGAACATGTCAATCGTAGCCAGGCCCAACTCTTCCATGGCTAACGATTGATTTTCACTAAACAGTTCCACCACGGCGTTTAAGGTCTGTGAAGACAATATGTCCTCCGCGTTCAGCTCTTGTGTCTTAGGTGCCATAGGGGATACGCGGCACACCGTGGCTAATTTCTGGGGGGTCTGTCGGACATCCTCGTCTTCACTCTCGCTAATGTGGGTAACTGCCTCCCGCTGGCGGGTCGCTGGGGGAGGCGGGTTAGGGCGTCTTGTAGGAGGTACATATCCCGAGGTAGATGGCTGGGGGGAAGCCTCGCGGTTGCTCGACTTCTTATCATATGGGGTCGTCGTCGTCGTCCTCTTGCGTCGGCCTCGCGTAGATAGCCTAGCCCGACAGGGCCCCGGTGCAGGCCCCTGTGCAGGCCGTTCCCAGGTTATTTTGCATTCTTCCACAGGGCGACTTGTTGGCTTTGCAATGTCCTTCATCAAAGGCGCTGTCGAAGCTTTCGTTTTTAGAGCTATCTCTCCACTCTTCGCCGCCTTCTTAGCTTTGGGCTCTGTTGTTGTTGTTGTTGTTGCCTTCGTTTTCAGAGCCATCTCTCCACTCTTCGCCTTCTTAGCTTTGGGCTCTTTTGTTGTTGTTGTTGCCGTTATTGGGAATGGTCCTGGCCCCGCCGGGGTCGGCACCGCAGTCATTGCTACCACCCGTGAATCCATAGAGTCAACAACAAGGCGGGCCGTGGGGCGGGACTCTGGCGCCGGCCGCGTCTCAGGCAGGGGCATGGGCACCGTCGGCTTGGGGTGCATAGTGGCCACAACGACATCTGGCACTGGCCCCGGCATCTCCGTAGTCTCAGGCGAGGTCGTAGGTGAAGTTGATGAAGTTTTGGGGGCTTGACACATCGGCCGAACATTGGCAACACCACTACTCTTCAATATATCCGCTACATCATGGGGCGTCACCCCAGCTGGCAGGATGAGAGCAGTCCCAAAGTTTAAATTGATCCCGCCAGTCACCTCAATTTTTGAGCATCCGTTCAACAATTCTGCAAATAAAAAAAAAAAAACATTAATAAAATTTTATATTCACCAACAAGAAACATAAAAACACACACACACACACACACACACGTTCTCACCTATATCAGAGTTATGTTAAAAAAAAAAAAAATAAAAAAAAATAAAAAAAAAAATCACCACGGGCAAATTCCATTTTCAAAAACTTCGCTTGTGGGCTTCTAATGATGACCAGAACCAAGGGCGTTCGTCGGTGGGCAAGTTACGTCAATGGGCCTCAAAGGGCCTTAGGACTGGGCTTATATATATACCCCTAAAAACCTCTACCCCCTCCCTCACCCCCCCACCCCCTCAGGCAAGCTAGGTCACCTGCTCACACAGGTTATTGCACGCCTCCTGGGAATCATCTCCCAGGCAAAATGTTGTTTGACAGAGTGGCATATTCAGGTTATCATACGTAAATTTCACAACCAAAGCGTCATTTTTGCTGTGTTGTTCATATTTAAAATCCTGCGCAAATTTCCGAAGCGCTTTTCCCACCCCTAGATGGGATAAATAGTAGGTGAAGTATAACGCATAGTTCCCGCAGAAATAAGTTTCCAACTGCTGTATTCTGTCATTGAATATGTGCAAATCATATTTTTCAGAGCTATTCAATATAACCTTAAAATATTTCGAATACGTTTCAATTCTCGGGTTTCCAAAACTATCAAGAATGACAATTTCTGTCTTAGTCATTGCTTTGGCTATACAAAATGTAACCCAATGACCCATTGTATCTGCAGATTCTGCATCTAGTGTATTAATTATAAATACCACAGGATGGTTATAGATCTTTTTCAAAATTTTTCTTGCATCATTGGCGAGATAACATCCCAGATATTGCACCTCCCGACCCAACACCCCGTTCAGCGCTTCGTTAATTTCAAGACAATTCATAGCTTTACGCTCTCGTATCACAAACTATTCTACGTTCCGCATTAATTTTCAGGATGCCAGTGGTGCCACCATAAAGCAAAATGACTTTATTTCCCACCACAGGTATTTTAAATTCTAGACTAATTCTCAGGTTGCCAGACACTTCCAGGGGCATTGCGTCCTTTATAGTTTCGGGCTGTAAATTGAAAGCCAGTATAGTGCCGCCGTTAACAAATGCGTCATAGGATAGCGTGTGGGTATTATCGAAACCTAAAGCTTGTAGCGTCGTATAATATAATTTTGCGCAGTTGTGTGGAAAAGCGCAAGCAATATTAAATAAAGTAGTGCTATTCAGAGTTATAAATACACTCGTGAGCTGACAATTCTCAAAATATAATGGGTTCTGGGCATAGCCTCCTGACATTGCCTCCATATCTACGATAATCATGTATAAACGCTCAGGAACTACAGTTCCCCAGGGTTGATCCATTGTAATTGTCCGCTGTCCTGTGCCCAGTATATAAGTCTTTAATAGGGTTTTGTTAAACGTATATGTTATCGGGGTGTTATTTTGTATCAATGCCTTATTAATGGCCGTTAAGCCGGCCGGGTATGGCATTATGCGATCTATCCACAACCTCGCCATCTTAATATGGTATTTAAAGTTAGCATTATCCCTTTCGCTATGAATAATCCATTTATCCGGGTTCAGTTCGAGGCGAATGCGCACATCCACATTATCCAGAACGTATTCGCTAATTGTAGTAACATCCGCCAATAATTTAAAGCATGTGTGCACACCCATAGTTTTCATCTCAGTCATTTGCTGCTCCCTTTCCTCAGTCATTGCAGCAAAATATTCGTCGGAAAATCTGCTGGGGTCATTACCTTTAAAGAAATGCGCCAGTTTCCAATATCTCTCAGCTTCGCACCCCGAAATAGTAGTCAGCAGCTTTATATAACTCCAGTATGAGAATAGAGAGTTAGTTTCGACCACAGTCTCATTGAAATACACTACTATAGATTTGAATAAAGTCTGTGATAGACCATTACTAATTGTTACATTTTCTGTATCCCCTATCGCACTAGCTCCATCTTCGCCCGTTACTGCTAGCGATAGTTCCAAAGCCAATGACGACATATCTAGAAAGTGGCCATTCATGCCTTTAATGTTAAATTCAAGATACGTATCTCTAAATTTATTGCCCCCAGTATTTAGTGGCAAAACATCAATAGTTTGACGCGAGGCTATAGTGGCCTCTACCATCCTAGCGGAGAACGGCTTGGGAAAGGCGTCAGTTATTGCAGTGGCATAATTCCCCAGTGGTACTTGCAGCCCCGCCATGCTATCTTGTCAATAATTGTTTCGAGGGTGATTCAATTTTTAAGCAAACACGTCATTATATTTCCCTCCGTCGATTTTCCTGAACAAATTTCTTGTTTTGCTTTGTTTTTGTTTTTTGTCTTAATCCTTCTGTTCCTTTTTTTTTTTCTTAACGACCCGCCCGCCCGCAATTTGCTTCCCAACATGTTTTAATGTTTCTAGGCCTCTATGTTTGAGCGACTGTTTCAATGTGCGTTCGCCGCTGTTTATGTCTTGCATGACATCCTGGCCCATACTCAATGCAGCAGGGGCCAAGGTTCTCATCAAGAATGGTGCCGCTCGCTTCGCCAGTCTAGTTATGAAACTAAAAATCCCACCCCCTCGCACATGACGCCTAGTACTGTTAAAAATGCGGACATCCCCTAAACCGCCCCCTCTCCCGGAAACGGGGGGGCGTTAGGAGTATTAATAACTCCTCCACCGACGGCGGGGTAAAATCGACGCGCATTTTGCAACTAGATGCGAGGTAATGAAGATTATAGGCTTCAATGCTCAATTATATAACCCCCAAAGTCGGCCTTATATGCAAAACCGCAATCGTGCAGCCTCGCGCATCGAAATAAACAGGATTGCCTTCTTGATCGGTCATTGTAATGCTCACACTGTCGACAATTGAAGTGTTCAGAGGTTTATATAACTTCTTATTGCCACCGTCACTCCCATTCAAAGAGACAACGTCCAGTATATTGACTAACTGATCACCATAACTCGTAGGCATAATTTTGTCGCAATAAATACACAAATTATCCATCATTCCTCTCGGCTGTGGTGGGTAGACACATAAATCAGTTTCCTTGCCTGTCTCATATTTTATACCCCTGATTAAATATATGACATAATCCTCACCTGTCTCGGCGCCTATTACCTTCCCGATCGCACGCCCGAACGATAGCGAAATTCGACAAACCATATTATATACCTCTTCACCTGGTCTTTGGAACTGCGACATTATGGCGTCGCTGTATACGGCACTATATTTATTGCGATTATAGCTTGAATCGTATTTTATATACGTTGTTCCATATTTTGGATACAGCTTTTTATAAGCTTTATCTATAAAGCTCAATTCCTTGCTTGACAATATATTGGCTATTTCATTGTTAATTGCATTATTAATTTCCTTTATGCTTCCTGCCAAAATGTTGTTTTTCAGTAAAAACTTCGAATAGGTGTGTTTAAAGCCCGTCATTTGTACATTGGTGCATATTAAACCAACCCTCACATAACTCTCTAGATCGTCTTTCATAATCACTTAATGAGATGTGGGGAGCAATAATTTCTGTAAACACATTTCATAGGCGCGCGTGGGATTCAAATTTAATTCCTTATACAAGCGATTTGAAAAAGAGCTGGGAATGTTATCAGGATACAGATCTGCATTGGCAACGTTGGTCGCGTATATGATGTGAATGTCCATTCTGGCGACAGTACCAGGTCACGGGAGGGCAATGAATAAATGCTCAAATCGCCGTAATTTGTTTTTATTATGCCAACCATGAGGGGGCGACCCGATCCCCGCGACCACCGACCTTGACCCGCTTAGGAGGGAGGTCAGAGGCCGAACCAGACACGCCCCGTCTCCTGTTAATTCCCTCATCGTTAACCTGTCTGCGAGCCGCGGTGTTTCTAAATAGATCCATAGGAATTGAAGCCACATTAAAAAATAATTTTGCTAGAGGTAGTTTAGTAGGGGCAAATAAAGCATTGTGGACCGTCATCCCATATATAATATCATTAATTATATGCAAACCAGCCACAGGACTCATTATATTGCCATTAACGTCCCATTTAACAAGCCCACTCTCGTCGAAATATTTTAAAAGTGCCCTTGCATATTCGTGATGTATCGCTTTTAATCTCAGATTTATCAGATGTGCTACAGTAGGATTAGATCTTTCGGGCTGGGCGTTCTCAGTCGTCTGTTGCGGGGGCGTTGGCATCGGTATCTCTGGCACTGTCGGCAAAGGGGCCGGCACTCGCTCGTCCATTATTTTCCGCGGGAGTAAATAATACTCTCTCATTTGGTAAATAAACGCGACAACAGATTAACGGCAATGGGAAGGAGAATAGATAGGATATTACCAACCCGTTTGCTAGTTAATATTTTTTTTTTAATTGCCGTGGAAGGTTTTTTGCAAGCTACCACACGAATTAATGAACTATATTTTTTCAGTTTTTTTAAAACCTTGCTAGGCACGGGCAATTTATTTCTTAAAAGATTTTTAAATATTTCCGATAGGCAATTTATGTGTGGCTTTTTGAAATTTTCAATTAATTTCTTTCTGCTGGAGTACTTAAGACCGGCTAATAGTCTTATCAGATCCCAGTATTTCTGAACTAAAGGCTCCTTCATAGTTTCAGTACGTCATCGGCGTCGACCCATTGGTCGAATGATTGATCATAACCCTCGTATCTGACTTTATATTGCAACTGACCGTCAACTTCTCTCTTGCTCAAAACCTTTTCAATATTGAAGGAGGCGGGCAAATGGGTGAGGGCTAGTTCTTGTCTATAAAACCCTCCGTCAATATTGCCACCGTTCAAATCTTTCAAATAGTATAAAGGGACCCTCTGGCTATTGTCCACTCGCGCGATTGTGAAGATTTCTCGCGTATTCTGCTGTTTGAAACCTTTTTTAAATTTCGAAACGCGATCAGATAAAGTAATGCGTACTGTTTCGCCAACCTTCAGCTGTGGAATGATGCCCCGCGATGTTTTGCCTGGTTTTTTATACATTAAGTTAAATTGATTGACAATCTCTCTTGGTTTTGTTAAAGCATGCACCTCTCTGGGGGTTCTGCCCCCCAACCCTCGGTGTGGAGAGACATTATATGTTTTTAGAACGTCAGGCAGCACCCCTATATATTTCAATGTGTTGTGTGAAGTCATATACTTGTAAAGCTTAGTTTTCAAAGTGCGTATGAATCTTTCGGCTATGGATGCTTTTGTTTCCTGAGAAAATATACTATACAGCACAATTTTCTTAGAGGCCAACATCTTTTTCACACGCGCGTTGTAAAATTCACCCCCGCGATCTGAATTAATTTTCCGCACCCCGCGCGAGTGAGGTGTCTCTAGTATAGATTTCAGTGCCCTACACACAATGTTCGCGTCTTTACTAGTTAGCGGCACTACTTGAGCAAACCTGGAGTATATGTCCACACAAACAAGCAGATATTTGATGCCATTATTCATCCCGGCCAACTTCCCCATTTCTGCTAGATCAACAGACACATAAACCCGTGGTTTAGGACTCAAAACTCGTCGACGCGCGAATTTTCTAGGTTGTAAATAATGCAGCGTATATGCATCTGACGGTTTTAAGTAATCTTTCACATCGGCCAGTGTTATGTCAGAATTAAGTAATTTAGCTGCTTTATATAATCTCTGCACGCCTCCAAATCCCCCAGTGGAAGTAGGATCATTATAAACTCGATCGAGTATTTGCTGTTTCTTGCTCACCATTGATAAACTATTTCAAATGGTTTCTCTTCGACAATATTCCCGCGCAAAGTTATGCTGGCGGGTGTGCTTGACCCGAGATCTACAAATAAATAACCATAGGGTTTGGCTATGACCTTTTTATATATTTCTAGAAATTTCTTTGAATCCTGTTTCCCAAATATTTGACGTCCCAAAGTCTCAATTTGAGAAAGATCTCTTGATTTGACTAATAAGAAATAAGAGGCATTTAGGCTTATGTTCCTAGAATATTTTCCAGGGGAAAATATATTTTGCGTGATCAATATGGCAGAGATGTTATGATGACGCCCCCTGGTGAAAATATCAGAAACAATTTTTGAATTTGCGCTTTCAGTAAAGAGATCGTCGATTATTATCAGCATTGGGGAATTATCCATTTGCTCATCCAAAGGATCAATAATGGTCGAATGAGCAACAATTTTTCTATTAATTTGTGGATTGTTCATCAACTCAGAATATCCCCCACCACATATAATTATTCGAGCGAATGTTTCATGGTACTTGTGCACGAGTTTGTTGCATAAAAATGATTTCCTTGCATTTGAATAACCCGCTATTATCATCCGACATGGTTCCCTGAAAATGTTAAGATGGGCTTGAGATATTATCTCATCAGGTCTTTTCATGTTTGGGGCAGAGTCTCTACTGTTTAATATGCACACTGTGGAATGTTATATATATATATATATATATATATATATATATATATATATATATATATATATATATATATATATATATATATATATATATATATATATAACTGAAAACTCACACCCCAGAAGTGACTCGAACCCATACTCCCAGAAGCAACGCAACTGGTATGTACAAGACGCCTTAATCCACTTGACCATCACGACCGGACATAATGAGGTGATAGCCGAGGCTATTTGAACCACCCCACCGCCGGCACTCGGATAGTAATCTTGGGCATAGCATTTTACCAAATCACCTCATTCTTTGGGGCACACGTGAGGAACACAAATGCGAACAAGCCTGAATGGTCCCCAGGACAATATGCAACTGAAAACTCACACCCCAGAAGTGACTCGAACCCATACTCCCAGAAGCAACGCAACTGGTATGTACAAGACGCCTTAATCCACTTGACCATCACGACCAGACATAATGAGGTGATAGCCTAAGCTATTTGAACCACCCCACCGCCGGCACTCGGATAGTAATCTTGGGCATAGCATTTTACCAAATCACCTCATTCTTTGGGGCACACGTGAGGAACACAAATGCGAACAAGCCTGAATGGTCCCCAGGACAATATGCAACTGAAAACTCACACCCCAGAAGTGACTCGAACCCATACTCCCAGAAGCAACGCAACTGGTATGTACAAGACGCCTTAATCCACTTGACCATCACGACCGGACATAATGAGGTGATAGCCTAAGCTATTTGAACCACCCCACCGCCGGCACTCGGATAGTAATCTTGGGCATAGCATTTTACCAAATCACCTCATTCTTTGGGGCACACGTGAGGAACACAAATGCGAACAAGCCTGAATGGTCCCCAGGACAATATGCAACTGAAAACTCACACCCCAGAAGTGACTCGAACCCATACTCCCAGAAGCAACGCAACTGGTATGTACAAGACGCCTTAATCCACTTGACCATCACGACCGGACATAATGAGGTGATAGCCTAAGCTATTTGAACCACCCCACCGCCGGCACTCGGATAGTAATCTTGGGCATAGCATTTTACCAAATCACCTCATTCTTTGGGGCACACGTGAGGAACACAAATGCGAACAAGCCTGAATGGTCCCCAGGACAATATGCAACTGAAAACTCACACCCCAGAAGTGACTCGAACCCATACTCCCAGAAGCAACGCAACTGGTATGTACAAGACGCCTTAATCCACTTGACCATCACGACCGGACATAATGAGGTGATAGCCTAAGCTATTTGAACCACCCCACCGCCGGCACTCGGATAGTAATCTTGGGCATAGCATTTTACCAAATCACCTCATTCTTTGGGGCACACGTGAGGAACACAAATGCGAACAAGCCTGAATGGTCCCCAGGACAATATGCAACTGAAAACTCACACCCCAGAAGTGACTCGAACCCATACTCCCAGAAGCAACGCAACTGGTATGTACAAGACGCCTTAATCCACTTGACCATCATGACCGGACATAATGAGGTGATAGCCTAAGCTATTTGAACCACCCCACCGCCGGCACTCGGATAGTAATCTTGGGCATAGCATTTTACCAAATCACCTCATTCTTTGGGGCACACGTGAGGAACACAAATGCGAACAAGCCTGAATGGTCCCCAGGACAATATGCAACTGAAAACTCACACCCCAGAAGTGACTCGAACCCATACTCCCAGAAGCAACGCAACTGGTATGTACAAGACGCCTTAATCCACTTGACCATCACGACCGGACATAATGAGGTGATAGCCTAAGCTATTTGAACCACCCCACCGCCGGCACTCGGATAGTAATCTTGGGCATAGCATTTTACCAAATCACCTCATTCTTTGGGGCACACGTGAGGAACACAAATGCGAACAAGCCTGAATGGTCCCCAGGACAATATGCAACTGAAAACTCACACCCCAGAAGTGACTCGAACCCATACTCCCAGAAGCAACGCAACTGGTATGTACAAGACGCCTTAATCCACTTGACCATCACGACCGGACATAATGAGGTGATAGCCTAAGCTATTTGAACCACCCCACCGCCGGCACTCGGATAGTAATCTTGGGCATAGCATTTTACCAAATCACCTCATTCTTTGGGGCACACGTGAGGAACACAAATGCGAACAAGCCTGAATGGTCCCCAGGACAATATGCAACTGAAATGCTATGCCCAAGATTACTATCCGAGTGCCGGCGGTGGGGTGGTTCAAATAGCTTAGGCTATCACCTCATTATGTCCGGTCGTGATGGTCAAGTGGATTAAGGCGTCTTGTACATACCAGTTGCGTTGCTTCTGGGAGTATGGGTTCGAGTCACTTCTGGGGTGTGAGTTTTCAGTTGCATATTGTCCTGGGGACCATTCAGGCTTGTTCGCATTTGTGTTCCTCACGTGTGCCCCAAAGAATGAGGTGATTTGGTAAAATGCTATGCCCAAGATTACTATCCGAGTGCCGGCGGTGGGGTGGTTCAAATAGCTTAGGCTATCACCTCATTATGTCCGGTCGTGATGGTCAAGTGGATTAAGGCGTCTTGTACATACCAGTTGCGTTGCTTCTGGGAGTATGGGTTCGAGTCACTTCTGGGGTGTGAGTTTTCAGTTGCATATTGTCCTGGGGACCATTCAGGCTTGTTCGCATTTGTGTTCCTCACGTGTGCCCCAAAGAATGAGGTGATTTGGTAAAATGCTATGCCCAAGATTACTATCCGAGTGCCGGCAGTGGGGTGGTTCAAATAGCTTAGGCTATCACCTCATTATGTCCGGTCGTGATGGTCAAGTGGATTAAGGCGTCTTGTACATACCAGTTGCGTTGCTTCTGGGAGTATGGGTTCGAGTCACTTCTGGGGTGTGAGTTTTCAGTTGCATATTGTCCTGGGGACCATTCAGGCTTGTTCGCATATATATATATATATATATATATATATATATATATATATATATATATATATATATATATATATATATATATATATATATATATATATATATATATATATGGGGATATAAAAAAAAACATGTATTTCTTTCTTTTATAGAAACATAAACATAATATATATATATATATATATATATATATATATATATATATATATATATATATATATATATATAGATATACAAGCTTAGGGCGTGACAAAGAAAACATTAAAAATACGTACTTTTTTGTTTATTGAAACAAAAACATAATATATACATATTTACAAGCTCAAATCTATAGGCATAATAATAATAATAATAACATCCCTTTTAACATTATAACATTAACCCTTTATAACATTATAAAATAATATAATAACAACAATAATAATAATAATAATAACACGCACTAATGTGAGAATGCAAACAGTTTTTTTTTTTTTTTTTTTTTAAATGCAGAGAAGCGAGCATATTTCACAGCAAGTTTGGGAATAGGTTTTGGGCCAATGAATCTCTCTTGGCCCACATATTGAAAATTGGGTAATGACGCCGTCCTGGATGGTGTATATTTTGTTCCACATTTTCCTGCGCGTCCACATCCATCTCTAAGTCACTAATGACTGCCTCCTCATCCTCTGGATTGTGTGGAATATCAGGGTGACCATAAGCGAGGGAAACGGTGGGGCTTATTACGTATCGCTTATCATCAAACGCGGATAAGACTCTCTTGACAGTAACGCATGTGCACATTTGCCCGCCAACATTTCTAATAGACCTAGTCACAAACCTCCGACTTGTGTTTGTTTCAAGGGCGTCTATGAAAGATGAGTGTTCTAGCCCAGCTTGCTGACGTCGTGTGAACCCCTTGCATCTGCAAATGTGCTGTTTATCCAGCGTCACTAGCGAGTACATTTTGGGCTTAAGGGCAATGAGCTGGGTTATAATTTTAGACCCTACTTCGGACTTTAAAAGACCCAGTTTGCCTTTTCGCGCGATTGAATATAGAGAATGATCTTCGGGGAAATTGCTAAAATCAATGTGGCATATGAGCGGGGCCTTATTAAGCTCTTCAAAAGCATCTCTGCAAGTAAGCTGAATAATGTACGAGTCAGTGTCGGTGTAGAGCAGTTTTGCCTTGTCACCATATTTCGCTTTGACCGTGTCGTACCAAAAGGAATATAGCCGCCTTTTAGCTATTTGAAGAATTTGAAAGCCTAGATATGTGGGCGTGTCGATAGTGAGCGAATCTTTGCGGGTCGTGCAAAAGACACGGTCCTCACTCAGCAAAGTCGCTCGTTTGAAAAACGGGTCGCGCGTGTGTTTGAGGAACTGTTTGCAAGTTGTGGTTAAATAGTATTTATTGGCATAACGCTCCAAATTCGTTAAAGATTTGCCATATATTGCGTTATTTACAAGTTTAAATGCCTTAGACTTAATTGCACAGGTCGAGTTTGTGCGCTCGCGAATATTGCTATCTACGAAGGACTTGAGGTGTGCCCTCTGCTCAAATTCAAAGATAGTGTGCACGCGCGAAACTTCCACCCCTAGTCGCATTAAAAGCTGAAGCAAATCTAGACTAATTAAATAGTCGGGTTGTGCTTCGTGGGTGGCAATGAGTTTTCGATTATTGCGCGGCAGCTTGCGATTTTCCGCAACTAGGATCGACTTGCTGTATTCTGACAGTTGTCCCGTCACGATGTCGGCGTGTGCTAAAATTAATGGCAGGTCGTCAGTGTATCTAGCTACGTCGGGGGAAACTTGTTTAGTGTCGCACAAAATCCTATAACCGCGCTCTTGATTGCAGTCAATATTTCTCAAACCCTGCAATAGCATTTCATCGCGTTCAGCGTCAGTTAGGCAACGGAAACCGCCAGTGGGGAGCTTTTCACTCATGCACGTAGCATAGAGTGAATTGAAATCGAGATAGAGGATGTGGGTTCCATCGTCGCCAGACCCCGCCCCGGTGTAATGGTTCTCGGCGGTAGACAATTGCTTTACAACTGAGGTGAAGCCTCCTCTTAAATTCCTGCGAATGAGGTCATACATTCTAGGGTCTGATATTGGATCTAGCACCACCTTACTTTTGAACAGGAAGGCGTCCCACGCGAAACTAGATAAAGAGAGGTAATATGCAATATCTAATCTATAAAGATCTAACATAGTGCGTCGCCACGCCGTGAAAATGTCGGCCAAAATGCCAGTATCAACTTTTAAATACAAGACGAGATATTCGCCAATATTGCGACACTTGGCTAATTTAAATACCTCCAACGCTTGTTTGTATTCTTTTTCAGGGAGCTCTTCCTGCGTCAAGGTGTCAATAATTTCACTTCCTGCGTCTTCCTGCGTCAAAAATGCATCTCTGGGGGGGAGCCGCGGTTCATTTAATACATCCCAATTTGACACGTAATCATAACAAAAGGACTGTTTGCCAGTTAACAATAAATTATGGGCTTTAGAAGGGACCTTATCTAACATGGCGAGAGTGAACGTCATAGGTTTGCCGCTGTCGATGTGTTCCTTGGCTAATTTGGCCAATGACCCATTGAGCAAGGCTAAGCTGTCCATAAATCTAAGAAAGTCAATGTCAACTTTCATAAATTTATACCCGTCTTTGGACATAATGTCTACGTTGCGTTTGGGCACGTTTCCTAACTCGTTTAACAAAACCCCTAAATCATACGCCGCATTATGTGAAAATGCGTGCAAGTATTTGTAGCCATCTTTGCACTGGAGATTGCAGCGAGAGCATAGGGCGGCTAAGTAATTATGTTCGCTCAGTGAATGATCGTGGTGCCTATTTTTGACGATTTTGGGCCCGAAAGGTTCGTCGCATATCTCGCACATGGTCTGACTCTTGTAACTTTCCCTTTGCTCATTGGACATGTGCAGATTTTAATATGGCTGTTCTCGCGTTATTCTGGCCCACGAGGAGGATAGTTTATTAACAAAATGGGTTGCAGAATTAGGCCCGAGGTAGAAATCTTTTTCTACGATATTATAGCGACGGTCTATGATTATGTACGCATATGCAATGGCCCTGTGACGTGCTTCGATTATGCCCTGTGGCCTATCCTTTTGCAGGACGCACTCGAAATCGTAATAGCACGTGTGGCTTGGCCCGTACGCTCGCCCGAAATGTTTAAACTCTATTTTCTTTTCTGGGGGAGGAAAATGCAACGTTTGTTTGACCTCGCAAGTTGATTCATGCTCGAGCATTTGATGGGGTGGGAGGGCGATGAGGCAGCTGTGACAAAAGTTATAATCAGCTGGGATGTTTTCCGAATGAGACCTCATATTACGCACATATTTGGCAAAGTTCTTGATGAGGACCAAATGTTGGCCTTCCAGCATAAGTAAAGATATAACATCCTTAAAATCCCCACGGCCTTTTCTAGCCAAACTAATGTAATGACGACCATTATCTCCTTTTACTAGAACATAAATAAATATAGAAGACCTGTTTAAATCTTCGACTTTGGCGATGTCGTCAAAAGATACTGGGGTGCCTATATTATTACTCCATCTTACTTGTCGGCGACACCATGGCCCAGATTTGGCCTGATTTTTTATGTCGTTATAACGGAGCCCGCGGGCCAAACATTTGTGCACAGCGATGCACTGCATAAGGCAAATATTGGCTTCCCCTCGGGGGTTGAATACGTGGCCTTTGCCCCGTAACTTGGCCGGGTAATCTACGAATGAACCCAGTCGAATTGGGTGTTCGATGAGGGCCACATTTATGTAAAACCCCGAAATCGACTCTATCCCGACACTCGACCCTTCCTGTTCCCCTAGCAACTCCTCTAGTTTATTGTCGATCTCTTCGACCCACAAATTAACAAGCTGTTCTACTTCCTCTTGAGTTATGTCACGCATTTCCCCGCGCATGTGCATTACTGGATTAAAATCATCGTCGGGCTCTACGTTGAGCCTCCGCACCGCAAAGGTGAAATCGGGGAAGAGTCGAATATGTGGATGTTCTAAAGTAAACAATCCACTGACGAAATTAATGAAAAAATGCGCGATATGTTCGTAAATAAGCCCCTGGATCACCCCGCACGTGCTCTGGCACGCTAAATGAATAGCGTGTGTAAGCCCCATTGAAATTGCGAATGATGTTCACAATTTCAATATCCCGATGAGGGGGAGGGGACGGGGAAGGTGGTGGTGGTGGTGGTGAGTCGACCGACTCTGGTGATGTGTTGGGTGATGAGTCTGCTGGGTTTGATGATGATGAGTCACTGTCAGCGTCTGCAAAAAAAAAAAAAAGCGGTATTAATAACAGTATTGTATGTGTGTGTGTGTGTGTGTGTGTGTGTGTGTGTGTGTGTGTGTGTGTGTGTGTGTGTGTGTGTGTGTGTGTGTGTGTGTGTGTGTGTGCGTGTGTGTGTGTGTTGATTGTTGATTGAGATGTCTTAAAAAAAAAAAAATTAGCATTAATATTGGCATGCCCTCGTCTGTTTTTTTTTTTTTGGTTTTTGTGTTTTTTTGAGCGAGTGGTGCGATCGAGATCACATAACACCAAAAACAAAACAAAAAAAAAATGCGAAATACTCACGTTCCCTATGCTGCCCCCCACGCCGAAGCGATGATGTTGACTGGTCGCTGCTATAACTTTCGAACAAATTGGGGGATCTGACGTGCATATGGACCGAGGAGCTGGGCGAGGTGTGTGCGTGTTGTTGTTGTTGTTGTTGCCGTTCCTCGCATTGTTGTTGTTGAATTAGAGTGCGATATGGCGGCCCTGGAAGGAATAGCCTTTTAAGAGGTGTCTATATGATCTCTCTCTCTCTCTCTCTCTCTCTCTCTCTCTCTCTCTCTCTCTCTCTCTCTCTCTCTCTCTAGCACTCGCAATAATAATAATAATAATAATAATAATAATAATAATTAAAAAAAAAATAACTTACGTTTGTAGCGGCGGGTTCTAGGTGGTGGCGGGTCGGGGTCGGAATCGTCATCGTCCGCCAAGTATGGGGGTGTTTTAGGTGAGAAATCCTGTTCAAAATCTGGCTTGGGGCTGAACATGTCGGGAGACCTGACTTGTGTGTTGATTGGTGAGCGGGGTGATGTTGGCTGGGCATCCTGCTGCTGCTGCCGCTGTTGCCGCTGTCGTTGTATTAGCAGTCGATATGGTTGCCCTGGTGGGAGACAAAAAAAATTTTTTTTTTTTTTGTAAGAGGCGTGAATATATATATTTATATATATATATATATATATATATATATATATATATATATATATATATATATATATATATATATATATATATATATATATTTGTCTCTCTCTCTCTCTCTCTCTCTCTCTCTCTCTCTTTCTCTCTCTTTTCAATAACGGCGTTGATAATGTGAATAAATAAATAAATAATAGTAATAACTCACGTTTATAGCGGCGGGTTCTTGACGGTCGAGGGTCGAAATCGGGGGGCATGCCTGAGCATTGTGGAGTATGGGGCGAGGGCGACGATTCTGGGTCATCACAATCGCTGAATAAGTCGGGAGACCAAACTCGCGGGTTTGGCGATGGGTCCGAATCACTGCTCCAGAGTTCGTTGGTGGGTAATGCACAGCCTGGGCTTGTGGCATGGTGAATGGCTATGTGTGAAAAAAAATAATAAATAAGTAAATAAATAAATAAATAAATAAATAAATAAATAAATAAATATATTTATATAATATTGTGGCAAATTACCAATGTTGTGGCTTACCAATGTTGTGGCAAATTTGACCGCACTGGACGTATTTGATTAGATTGCGGACCATCTGGCCGTGTGCTGGTGGCAAGGCAGTGTGAGACTGTGGATACCTGGGGTTCTGATGTGGAGCACAACCACTCCCCCCCGAGGATAACTACTTAAAATTGACCCCAGAGGGCAGCTCGTCACTGGCAAGTACCTGTACTGGTAATTATCTTTGAAAGGTCCCTGGGAGATCGCCAGTTTGGGGACACGCGCGCATTAAAAAGCAATTTGCCACCTACGACCGCCTCCATTGACCATTAAAACCAACCTCGGGGTGTTGCCCGAAAAAAAATTAGCTTAACATTAATGCAGTTGTATATATTGTAGTGCCATATATATATATATATATATATATATATATATATATATATATATATATATATATATATATATATATATATATATATATATATATATATGTCGTACCTAATAGCCAGAACGCACTTCTCAGCCTACTATGCAAGGCCCGATTTGCCTAATAAGCCAAGTTTTCCTGAATTAATATATTTTCTCTAATTTTTTTCTTATGAAATGATAAAGCTGCCCATTTCATTATGTATGAGGTCAATTTTTTTTTATTAGAGTTAAAATTAACGTAGATATATGACCGAACCTAACCATCCCTACCTAACCTAACCTAACCTATCTTTATAGGTTAGGTTCGGTTAGGTAGCAGAAAAAGTTAGGTTAGGTCAGGTTAGGTAGGTTAGGTAGTCGAAAAACAAATAATTCATGAAAACTTGGCTTATTAGGCAAATTGGGCCTTGCATAGTAGGCTGAGAAGTGCGTTCTGGCTACTAGGTACGACATATATATATATATATATATATATATATATATATATATATATATATATATATATATATATATATATATATATATATATATATATATGCGGAAAATCCACAGAGAAATATGAAATGAGGTGAACGTTTCGGCTTTGTTAAAGCCTTTGTCAACACCAGACTGACACCAGATCAGTCAGTCTGGTGTTGACAAAGGCTTTAACAAAGCCGAAACGTTCACCTCATTTCATATTTCTCTGTGGATTTTCCGCATAAAATGATCAGTGTTTTGTGATCGTCAATTGCATATATATATATATATATATATATATATATATATATATATATATATATATATATATATATATATATATATATATATATATATATATATATATATTTATATATATATATATATATATATATATATATATATATATATATATATATATATATATATATATATATATATATATATATATATATATATATATATATATATATATATATATATATATATTTATATATATATATATATATATATATATATATATATATATATATATATATATATATTAGTATATTTTGGTAGCAGTCTTTCCTGTAGACATATTTTATTAAATATGACCGAAAAAGTAAGATTAATAATTCTAACACGAATTTTCTCAATCTTTCGTACATTATGCTTCACTGTTGGAGGTAAATCAAAAATCACTTCTCCAAAATTCATTTTTATTTCTAGTCTGACGCGACACGGGCGCGTTTCGTAAAACTTATTACATTTTCAAAGACTTCACAAATACACAACTGATTAGAACTTGCAAGTTCTAATCAGTTGTGTATTTGTGAAGTCTTTGAAAATGTAATAAGTTTTACGAAACGCGCCCGTGTTGCGTCAGACTAGAAATAAAAATGAATTTTGGAGAAGTGATTTTTGATTTACCTCCAACAGTGAAGCATAATGTACGAAAGATTGAGAAAATTCGTGTTAGAATTATTAATCTTACTTTTTCGGTCATATTTAATAAAATATATATATATATATATATATTATTGCAATTATGTGTATTGTAATGTTATGTATTTCTTGTAGTTTTTTTATTTGTTAAATAAAAAAGAACTGACGATGAAAATAAATAATGTTTTTAATTTACCGGTGGGGGGGATATCTATAATACTGAATGAATGAATTATGTCTTTTCTGATGTTTGCTCTTTCTTATGAGAAAAAACAAATATTTGATAATGTTCTTTCCTCTAAAATTAAAACATAAATACTTGTTTCCATATGTTTGGATGAAAAAAAAACATGAAATAATAATAATACGTTGTTGTTTCCAGATCTGAATAATAAGCAAACTCCTGATCTTAAAATTAAACTAACCAGTGTTTAGAAATAAAAATGGAACTTGCATATATTTTTTTTCTGTCAATTATCTTAGTTTCCCCCTCGACGAAAACGGGACTGGACCGCCCGTGAAGATGTTTTCTGTGAAACGGAATCTAGAGAAAATGGGGACAATAATCTGGGGTAACTGATGAAAAAATATAACTCGAGTCTTTCTCATTTTATTTTTTACCTGATTATTGAAACCTTACCAAATGTAAAGACAAACCCTTTATTTCAGATACACTTCTCAGCAGGAATTAAAAAAAAACAGATATATTGTATTTACATAAAAAACACACGCACACATATACTAGTGCCTTTAAAATACTCCAAAAAACGTTTATATGCCTTTCACCAGTGTATTTTTTGGTTTCCAACTATTGAACATTCATCCTCGGTACCTCTCATAAGTAGAGACCCCCTTCTTGAGGCCCTAGACTCATCTTAAAGCAAAGAGACAAAAAGTGAAAAAACAGGTTAGGATAGGGCACCAGTTCCTCGGGTACACCCTGGGTGGTGAGCCCTGGGTACCCCTGGGGGGAATGGACCACCACACCCCCGCCAGCCAGCCAGGTGCGCGCTGACTGTGCCCTAACCTAACCACCTAAAATAAATTGTTGGTCGAATCCGCCCGCCAGGGTCGAGTCGGCATGGAAGTGCCCTACTGTTTCTGAAAATCAATTCCCCATGTGTCTCCTTTTACACTACTTATGTGTAGTGTACGTGTAGTGTACGTGTAGTGTATGTGTAGTGTACGTGTAGTGTATGTGTAGTGTATGTGTAGTGTACGTGTAGTGTGTGTGTAGTGTACGTGTAGTGTACGTGTAGTGTACGTGTAGTGTATGTGTAGTGTACGTGTAGTGTATGTGTAGTGTACGTGTAGTGTGTGTGTAGTGTACGTGTAGTGTACGTGTAGTGTACGTGTAGTGTATGTGTAGTGTATGTGTAGTGTACGTGTAGTGTACGTGTAGTGTATGTGTAGTGTACGTGTAGTGTACGTGTAGTGTACGTGTAGTGTATGTGTAGTGTACGTGTAATGTACGAGCAGTGTACGTGTAGTGTATGTGTAGTGTATGTGTAGTGTACGTGTAGTGTATGTGTAGCGTACGTGTAGTGTATGTGAATGTGTATGTGTAGTGTATGTGTAGTGTACGTGTAGTGTATATGTGTAGTGTAGTGTATGTGTAGTGTATGTGGAGTGTTTGTGTAGTGTACATGTAGTGACTGTGTAGTGTATGTGCAGTGTATGTGTAGTGTACGTGCAGTATATATGTGTAGTGTAGTGTATGTGTAGTGTATGTGGAGTGTTTGTGTAGTGTACATGTAGTGAATGTGTAGTGTATGTGTAGTGTATGTGTAGTGTATGTTTAGCATACGTGTAGTGTATGTGTAGTGTATGTGTAGTGTATGTGTATGTGTAGTGTATGTGTAGTGTATGTGTAGTGTTCGTGTAGTGTATGTGTAGTGTATGTGTAGTGTATGTGTAGTGTGTGCAGTGTATGTGTGGTGTACGTGTATTCTATGTGTAGTGAATGTGTAGTGTACGTGTAGTGTACGTGTAGTGTATGTAAAGTGTATGTGTAGTGTACGTGTAGTGTATGTGTGTAGTGTACGTGTAGTGTATGTGTAGTGTACCTGTAGTGTGTGTGTGTGTAGTGTATGTGTAGTGTATGTGTAGTGTATGTGCATTGTATGTGTAGTGTACATGTAGGGTATGTGTAGTGTACGTGTAGTGTATGTGTAGTGTATGTGTAGTGTATGTGTAGTGTATGTGTAGTATATGTGTAGTATATGTGTAGTGTATGTGTAGTGTACGTGTAGTGTATGTGTAGTGTATGTGTTGTGTACGTGTAGTGTATGTGTAGTGTGCGTTTAGTGTATGTGTAGTGTACGTGTAGCGTACGTGTAGTGTATGTGTAGTGTACATGTAGTGTATGAGTAGTGCATGTGTTGTGTACGTGTAGTGTACGTGTAGTGTATGTGTAGTGTATGTGTTGTGTACGTGTAGTGTATGTGTACTGTATGTGTATGTGTAGTATATGTGTAGTGTGTGTAGTGCATGTGTAGTGTATGTGTAGTGTATGTGTAGTGTATGTGTAGTGTACGTGTAGTGTACGTGTAATGTATGTGTAGTGTATGTGTAACGTATGTGTAGTGTTTGTGTAGTGTGTGTGTAGTGTGTGAAGTGTATGTGTAGTGTACGTGTATTGTATGTGTAGTGTATGTGTAGTGTATGTGTAGTGTATGTGTAGTGTATGTGTAGTGTATGTGTATGTGTAGTGTATGTGTAGTGTATGTGTAGTGTATGTTTAGTGTATGTGTAGTGTTTGTGTAGTGTATGTGTAGTGTGTGCAGTGTATGTGTAGTGTACGTGTATTGTATGTGTAGTGTATGTGTAGTGTACGTGTAATGTACGTGTAGTGTATGTGTTGTGTATGTGTAGTGTATGTGTAGTGTATGTGTAGTATATGTCTAGTATATGTGTAGTGTATGTGTAGTGTATGTGTAGTGTGTGTAGTGTATGTGTAGTGTATGTGTAGTGTATGTGTAGTGTATGTGTAGTGTACGTGTAGTGTACGTGTAGTGTATGTGAATGTGTATGTCTCCCAATCTTTATGTACCCAATCTGAACATGTTTACCATTGTGATCATTGCTGTCTTATATGTGCTCTCAATCTGCTGTATGGTGTCTATTAACCTTGTTTAAATTACTAATCAAGCTGTCAATGTAATCAATCAGAGCTTTAATATAACAATGTGCTTTAATATACCTACTTATCTCTCTCATCTCATTTTTCTCTTGTAATGTATCTTTATCATTTATCAATTCTGATTGAAATTACCTACTTAAAATTATCTGCTAGATTAAGGACCTGCCCGAAACGCTGTGCGTACTAGTGGCTTTACAAGTATGTAAATACTGTACTATCCAATGTATTCTCACTAACCCAATGTACCTTCTTGTATATAAATAAATAAATAAATAAATAAATAAATATGTGTAGTGTATCTGTAGTGTATGTGTAGTGTACGTGTAGTGTATGTGTAGTATATGTCTAGTATATGTGTAATGTATGTGTAGTGTACGTATAGTGTACGTGTAGTGTATGTGTAGTGTACGTGTAGTGTATGTGAATGTGTATGTGTAGTGTATGTGTAGTGTATGTGTTGTGTATATGTGTAGTGTTGTGTATGTGTAGTGTATGTGTAGTGTATGTGGAGTGTTTGTGTAGTGTACGTGTAGTGTATGTGTAGTGTATGTGTAGTGCATGTGTAGTGTATGTGTAGTGTATGTGTAGTGTATGTGTAGCGTACGTGTAGTGTATGTGTAGTGTATGTGTGGTGTATGTGAAGTGTACGTGTAGTGTATGTGCGTAGTGTAGTGTATGTGTAGTGTATGTGTAGTATATGTGTGGTGTAAGTGTAGTGTATGTGTAGTTCATGTGTAGTTTGTGTGTAGTGGACGTGTAGTGTATGTGTAGTGTACGTGTAATGTATGTGTGTAGTGTACGTGTAATGTATGTGTGTAGTGTAGTGTATGTGTAGTGTATGTGTAGTGTACGTGTAGTGTGTGTATAGTGTTTGTGTAGTGTATGTGTTGTGTATGTGTATTGTGTGTGTAGTGTACATGTAGGGTATGTGTAGTGTACGTGTAGTGTATGTGTAGTGTATGTGTAGTGTATGTGTAGTGAATGTGTAGTATATGTGTAGTATATGTGTAGTGTATGTGTAGTGTACGTGTAGTGTATGTGTAGTGTACGTGTAGTGTATGTGTAGTGTACGTTTAGTGTATGTGTAGTGTACGTGTAGTGTACGTGTACTCGCCTATTTGTGTAGGTGTAGTGTAGTTTATGTGTAGTGTATGTGTAGTGAATGAGTAGTGTACGTGTAGTGTATGTGTAGTGTATGTGTTGTGTACGTGTAGTGTACGTGTAGTGTATGTGTATGTGTAGTGTATGTGTAGTGTATGTGTAGTGTATGTGTAGTGTACGTGTAGTGTATGTGTAGTGTATGTGTGCAGTGTAGTGTATGTGTAGTGTATGTGTTGTGTATGTGTAGTGTACATGTAGTGTATGTGTAGTGTATGTGTAGTGTACGTGTAGTGTATATGTGTAGTGTAGTGTATGTGTTGTGTATGTGTAGTGTATGTGGAGTGTTTGTGTAGTGTACGTGTAGTGTATGTGCAGTGTATGTGTAGTGTATGTGTAGTGTACGTGTAGTGTATATGTGTAGTGTAGTGTATGTGTAGTGTATGTGTAGTGTATGTGTAGTGTACGTGTAGTGTATGTGTAGTGTATGTGTAGTGTATGTTTAGCGTACGAGTAGTGTACGTGTAGTGTATGTGTAGTGTATGTGTATGTGTAGTGTATGTGTAGTGTATGTGTAGTGTACGTGTTGTGTATGTGTAGTGCATGTGTAGTGTATGTGTAGTGTGTGCAGTGTATGTGTGGTGTACGTGTATTCTATGTGTAGTGAATATGTAGTGTACGTGTAGTGTACGTGGAGTGTATGTGTAGTGTATGTGTAGTGTACGTGAAGTGTATGTGTGTTGTGTACGTGTAGTGTATGTGTAGTGTACGTGTAGTGTGTGTGTAGTGTATGTGTAGTGTATGTGTAGTGTATGTGTATTGTATGTGTAGTGTACATGTAGGGTATGTGTAGTGTACGTGTAGTGTATGTGTAGTGTGTGCAGTGTATGTGTGGTGTACGTGTATTCTATGTGTAGTGAATATGTAGTGTACGTGTAGTGTACGTGGAGTGTATGTGTAGTGTATGTGTAGTGTACGTGTAGTGTATGTGTGTTGTGTACGTGTAGTGTATGTGTAGTGTACGTGTAGTGTGTGTGTAGTGTATGTGTAGTGTATGTGTAGTGTATGTGTATTGTATGTGTAGTGTACATGTAGGGTATGTGTAGTGTACGTGTAGTGTATGTGTAGTGTATGTGTAGTATATGTGTAGTATATGTGTAGTGTATGTGTAGTGTATGTGTAGTGTGTGTAGTGCATATGTAGTGTATGTGTAGTGTATGTGTAGTGTACGTGTAGTGTACGTGTAGTGTACGTGTAGTGTATGTGTAGTGTATGTGTAGTTTATGTGTAGTGTGTGCAGTGTATGTGTAGTGTACGTGTATTGTATGTGTAGTGTATGTGTAGTGTATGTGTAGTGTATGTGTAGTGTATGTTTAGTGTATGTGTAGTGTTTGTGTAGTGTATATGTAATGTGTGCAGTGTATGTGTAGTGTACGTGTATTGTATGTGTAGTGTATGTGTAGTGTACGTGTAGTGTGTGCAGTGTATGTGTAGTGTTTGTGTAGTGTATGTGTAGTGTGTGCAGTGTATGTGTAGTGTACGTGTATTGTATGTGTAGTGTATGTGTAGTGTATGTGTAGTGTATGTTTAGTGTATGTGTAGTGTTTGTGTAGTGTATGTGTAGTGTGTGCAGTGTATGTGTAGTGTACGTGTATTGTATGTGTAGTGTATGTTGAGTGTTTGTATAGTGTATGTGGAGTGTTTGTGTAGTGTATGTGTAGTGTATGTGTAGTGTATGTGTTGTGTATGTGTAGTGTATGTGTAGTGTATGTTTAGTGTATGTGTAGTGTTTGTGTAGTGTATGTGTAGTGTGTGCAGTGTATGTGTAGTGTACGTGTATTGTATGTGCAGTGTATGTGGAGTGTTTGTGTAGTGTATGTGTAGTGTATGTGTAGTGTATGTGGAGTTTTATTTCCACTTATCTACTGCCTCTGTGTTAATGCCTCCATTTCCGCTTTCTCCGTTTATTCATTATTTATTTGTTATTAAGTTTACTTATGTCCTTCTTCCGTTTACTGTTACACATTCTTCCGTTTGCTTTTGCTTTCATTCATTTTCTTTATTTTCTCCGTTTCTCCGTTATTTATTCCTTTATTTCAGTTATTACTTCTGACCTTATTCTGTATGGTCTGTTCACTTTTCGCTTATTTATTTAGTTATCATTTCGTTTTACTTATGCCTTTTTCTGCTTCCTGCTACTTTTCGTTTTATTTTATTTACGCGTTTTACTCGTTATTTATTTTACTTATTTCAGTTTACTTTTGCTTATGGTATGTCATGTCCTTGTATCAAGTTTTTTTTTTTTTTTTTTACATGGTTATAGGTTTCTTGCTTACACGCTTAGCCTAGTTTCCTTCCCTGTCCTGCCCTGGCCGCCCGCTTATATTTTCCCCTCTCCGCAGTTCGGGGATGCCGGCCCCCACTGTGAAGAAGAGGACAAGGGCGGCGTCAACAAGAGGACAGCGACGACGGGGCGCTAGGACGCAACCGCCCAGGGCGAGGGTGAAACCCGCTCGCTTCGCCTCCTCCTGGAGGCCTCTTCGGGAGGCTCTGACTCGGACGGCGACCACATCCACGATGGACTACCACCGGGATACTGCTACGCTTTCCACACATCCGAGGCAGGTTGCTCTGCCCCCTCCTGCACCTTCAAGCACTACTGCCCGCGCTGCCACAAACGACACCCTGCCTACTGCCCGTGCCCCCAGGCCAAACCTCGAGTCGCCACCGCCAAGGAGAATCGTTCCCGTCGCCCCACCCAGGACAAGAGCAGGAAAGATGACACACGTCACAACGCCAGTGGACGCAGACGCACTTGATGCTCTCCTGGTGGGTTACCCCCTCCGGGACTATGTCGTCGGAGGCTTCCGGGGGGGTTTCCTACTCGGTTACGAAGGGGCTCGGACTCCCCTCTCCTCTCGTAACCCCCCAGCAACTACAGCCCTGCCACATATAGTGGGGCCTACGCTCGACAAGGAACTGAGCCTGGGGCGCAGAGCGGGCTCCTTCGAGGTCCCCCCATTTGAGAACATCAAGTGTTCTCCCATAGCCCTGAGAGAGAGGTCTACGCCGGGCAAATACAGGCTCCTGCACAACCTCAGCTACCCCTATACCTCCGAGAGCGTGAACGCCAACATCCCGCGGGAGACGACGACAGTGACCTACCAGTCCATCAACGATGCGGTGGCCGTGGTGGTCAGACGCTCACCGGGGGCGTACTTGGCGAAATGTGACATAGCAGAGGCGTTTCGGATCGTCCCGGTCAATCCCAGCAACTACCACCTACTCGGCTTCGCCTACGGAGTGCGGTACTACTACGAGAAAATGCTCAGCATGGGGGCGGCACCCTCCTGCAGGATCTTCGAGACGTTCTCCGACGCCCTGCAATGGATCCTCGCGGAGAAGTTCGGCGTGCGGGATGTCGTGAAGGTGCTGGACGACTTCCTCTTCGTGAGTTCTACCTACAATGCGTGCTTGCGGAGCCTACGGGTGTTCACTGCCCTCTGCGAGCAGCTAGGCGTTCCCCTGGCCCCCCACAAGACTGAGGGCCAACGCTCCTGCCTCACCTTCCTTGGACTTGAAATCGCCGCCCGACGTATGGAGACAAGGCTGCCGGACGAGAAGAGGACGAAGTACATGGCCGCAGTTGAAGATGCTCTGCGGGCCGAGAGCCTTCCCCTGCGGGACCTGCAGGGGATTATCGGAAAACTGCAATTCGCCACGTCAGTCATACCGGGGGGACGGGCCTTCCTCCGACGACTTCACCCGCTCACACGAGGTGTACAGCGTCCCTCACGCCTCTGCTTGCTGGACACGGAGGCGAAGCTCGACTTGCGAGCCTGGCACACTTTCCTCGGCGTATTCAATGGAATAACGGTTTTCCCACCAGACGGTGGATGGGGGAGCGCCACAGCCCTCGCGATGTGTGCGGACGCCTCATCCAAGGGTTACGGACTCACACTCGGAGCGACCTGGTTCAGAGGGTACCTGGGGCCGGATTCAGGAAGGTACTTACGAAGGTTTTCCTCTTAGCTAAGAACGAATTCCTTCTTAGCGCCTTCGTGGCGGCTACGTCCGTATTCAAAGAGCTACCCTAAGTGGAAAAATCTTCGTAAGTTCATTCCGGGATTTAAGTGTGGTTTCGACCACTCGTAGCTTTACGTAAACTGGATATAAGTCATTTTTTCTCTACTACATAACACTGGGATCGATTTATGATATTGGAACATGACCAAAACATTATAGCTGGTGAATCTAGTGGAGAGTAATCCTTCGTGTTAGTTATATATGCATTCTCTGCTTGAAACTTGAAGTAAATATGTGTTTGATGATAGTAGAATTAGTTTTATAATAGCAAGATATTATACCAGTAGTTATTAAGTAAATAAACACTGGTGAACATGAAATATGAGAGAAGGTGATGAGCCCTGCCTGATGGGATCATTTACTATCACCAAATGCCCCTGTTCACCTAGTAGTAAGGGTGTACCTTAGCTATACATACCCATTTCTAATTTATTTAGTTTGGTTTTATTTTTAAATTAAATCTGGGTGAGACAAAATAAAAATATGCTGCACAAATGATGTTAGGTAAGGAAAAGGGTAAAAATGTCAAAAACTTTATTCATTGAATACTTAAAGCTATAATTATGACTATATAGATTATTAAAAAAGAGAAAGGGAAGTAGGGGTCCAAGACCTCTTCCTGTTATACAATTTGGGTGTGGAACAAGTAATTATCAAAAGAAGGCACCATGCCGGGAAGGCTATGTAGCAGTGAGGTAGCTACTTATTTGAGAAATGCTTATTTTATTTACCTTATAAGCTGAGGCAACTTATTTTATTTGAGGAATACTCAGCTGATTCCTCTACATTTAGCATGGAACAAATTTGTGTCCAAGACCTCTTCCTGTTACTCAATTTGGCTGTGTGTAACCAAACTAGAAGTGCTCTACAAATCAAGGGACCCAGAATGTGGAATGACCTCCCGAATCATGTCAACGGCTGTACCTCTCTCAACCAGTTTAAGAGTTAAACCAAGTACTGCCTAATTAACTCCATGTAACCTAACTTACCTCCTAAATGTCAACCCATGTCTTGCTATTTTTTAAACAACGCTGTTCACCAACATGTGCAATTGCTGATTTATGCTATGTTAACCCCCTTTTTGTATTTTTTATTCCTTCTTTCAACACAATTTATACCTAATCCCGATTACTATTAAGTTTTAGTCTGTTTTTTTCCCCCCACACCTTGCCCGAAATGCTAGAGTATTAGTGGCTTTAGGTATTGTATGTACTAGCTCTGCCTATAAATCCAACATTATGTTTGTAAATCAACTGTATGTACTTTTCCTGAATAAAATGTATTTATTATTTATTTTTTAATCAGTAAGTATTAAAAGAAGGCACCAAGCTGGGAAGGCTATGTAGCACCATTGTGTGTAACAATAAACCAAATTTTTTTTAACAAATAATGCACCTGTATGGGAAAACAAATCCTGTCAGCTGTAAAAATATTGATGCAGTTATTTAAATGAAAAATATAATGAAAGAAATATTAACGGTTTATTTTTCCTATCTTTTTGTACTGTACAGTATATCCAAGGAAGTGAAAAATTGAGACATAATGCACAATTTAATGAATGATTAGCATGGATTAGCAGTTCAAAAGAAATATGACTTGTATTACATATCAACATGAGATCTTAATGATCCATGGTCAACATGATTTAATAAGGATAATACAGTACTGTATTTGTAATAATACAAACTATAATTTAAAATCTTTATTACTGATTTTTTTATTAAGAAGATTAGGTATACACAGCAATGTGCTGCTACCCTATTCTATATGGAATATTACACAGTGTAGATAAAAAACTAGCTATAAGTTTATCTAATACTCCCATCTCACAGGATGGTTAGACATACTGTACATGGAATCAATTTAGAAAATACCAGCCTCAATACAAAAAACAAATCAACTCTGACTAAACAACTCTAAGCAATTTTCACAAGAGGTAAGCACTGAATCATGGAAACATTATATTATAATTACTCTTACCAGTTTCTACAAAACTCCTCTCAAACAATGTATTTTTAAACATGTTTAGGTATACACAGCAATGTGCTGCTTCCCTATTCTGTCTAAAGGACCACACAGTGTAGATCAAAAACCAGCTACAAGCTCACCTCACAGGATGGCCAGTCATACATGGAATTAGGAGAGAACAAAATACTTAATGCTGATCTATTAGCCTCCACTGGCAAAATCTGGGTGCAGCACAAGAATATCTTCCAATATTCCTGAGTGTATGAAGTAATTACAGAGCTCAAAATACCTCATATCATTTGGTATGAAGTCACTGATAACAGGACAATCACAGATATAGTGTTGGAGAGTATGTTCTCTCAAGTAGGACTGAAAACAGATGTTTTTTTTCCACCAAGAGGGCTATAAACCCATGGAACCGCCTACCCGCTGAAGCCGTAAATGCCAAATTCCAGCTAAAAAATATAATTAAGACAATTGGCGGGCCCTTCAACAAGCCGCCGGCTTTCTGTCCTCTTCGAGGTCACTAGATAGTTAGTGGCCCTTGGGTAAATTCAGTAAATATATACAATAATTGTCAGCGCATCTTCCGAGCAACAAGGACAGCTACACAGTATCTCTTAGAATTACGTAGGTAAACAACAAATGTAACATATTTGTTTACTACAATGTCGGTGCTGGCTGTAGAAGTTGAAAAAACATTGTTTTACTTCGAAATATACTAATTTTATAAGAAAATTCGACGTAAATAGGAGGCAGTAGAGCTGCGATAAGCCAGCGCTAAATCTTCAATATGAAGAATGTTGCTGCTCTCTGATTGGCCAAACGAAACACAGTAGTGACCTCTATCGGCACGCAGGTGAACCAACAATTTTTCTTCCTAAGTATACCTTATTGAATCGCACCTAAGCATCTTCTTAGGGCGCACTTAGGAACCTTCGTAGCAAACCCACTTACGAAGAAATACACAGAGCTTCCTGAATCTAGGTCCTGGCCTATGGACTGGAGCTGGCTCAACATTGCGCTCCTTGAACTTTACCCGTTCTACATGGGGGATATCCATCTTTGCAACAGTGTTAGCAAACAAGAGGCTTGTGTGTAGGTCCGACAACGCCGCTGTGGTAAACGTGCTGCAATCTCTGTCCGCCAGGTGCCCCCTCCTCATGCAATTGGTCCGGCCACTGGCAATCCTCCTCCTCACCCATAATATTACTCTTCTTCCATCACACCTCCCGGGCAAGTTAAACGGGGTTTGTGACGCTCTTTCCCGGTCGCAGGTACTGCCGCCCTCGTTCCTGCGAGACGCAGGACTCGCTGAGAAGCCAACTGCAATCCCGCAGCACCTCCTGCCCTGCAACTTCACCCTGAATCTGTAAGAACGCTGCTCGACTCCCATTCCATTACCTAGATAAGTTACTTCTGCGACCAGCGGGCACCTCGCCCTTCGGGGGGTGGGTGACCGGCTTCGCTGCATGCCTGCGGAGTGGGGGTGCTGCGCCGGATCCCCAAGTCTAGGGCTGCCCGCAGCTACTTCCATATGTCAAGTGCTCTCTTGTAGTGCAAGTTGGGAGTTGGCAGACTTTACATGTAAACTAGGCACTAGCATAGCATTACCCCTGGAAATTCTTATCTATTCTTTTATATGCCCTCTGTGTATACAGAATATATTTTATACATACTGTACTGGCTGTGCCACTCAATTACCTCTGGCATTGTTTTTAATTATAGTATTAAGCTGATTGCGAGTACTGCAACTTTGCTTCGGATAGCCGGCACTAGGCACGGTTAATGTCCTTCGACTCATTCCCTTACCCAGCAAACACAGAACGTTTGTGGACGTTTTTAAATGGTCCCACAAAGGTAATACTGTAACTTTTGACATAAATACGTATATCTGACGTTCTTAAAACCAAAGGATATAACTAAAAACATATATTCTTGAGACACAATTTTTTAAGATTTATGTAAAAATTTAAAAATAATAGTAAATGCTATGGAATTATAATGTTTTCATGCTTTATATTTAAGAATAAATAATTTTCAGTCAACATTTAGTTTTTTTTGTTTACTTTCTGTAAAGCTATCCAATTTACGTTCTTATAACATAAATATAACATTTATATGACGTCAGTATAACGTTATTTACACGACATCATTACGTTATTATGATGTTATATTAACGTATAATTCCTGTGTGAAAACCAGAATATATATTGAACTTTATGTTTTAAACCTTGTAAAGTTATCATAAAACTTGGAATAAGACGGTAAGCATGCTTTACTTATGAAAATATACAAACAAATCAACAAAAACATTTTAACATAAAAAACATGAACATAACATAAATTACCAGCATGCATGGGAGTTAATTAATTGGAACTCTGTAATATTGCATACATGAACCTTAAGGTACAAACCCAGTGTATTTACCCATGCAGTTCTTTCCTAAATCTAAATTTTTCCAATTTTTACACTTTGTTTCGAGTTCTGTCTTGTGTTGCTACTTTTAATACCCCATTAATGTCCCCTTTGTTATGTCCATTCATCCCATTGTGCACCTCTACCATATGTCACTCCTAATTCTTTGCTTTTCTAGAGAATGTAATATAAGCTTTGACAATCTTTCTTCATATGACAGGTTAACAGGTAGAACAAAGATTACCATTTATATATGGATAACTATTATAAGTCGGTTTGAATGAGTGAATTGCTGCTTTAAGATAGGTATATACACGTGTGGTACTATCAGATTGCATCGTGGTGAGCCTAAAACCCTTCAGATCCAAGCAAAGGGTAAAATGCCAGCAGATACAATTGCGAACACATTGATACCAAAATGAAAGACATATGACGAGAATTGAGGTAACCAAAGTGAAAAGTGTGTTCACATTACATTGCACTAGAGTGCTCCCAGGTTACTTTCTCTCACTTTCTCTGTTTTGTGTGGATGGTCCGCCGTGCTTTCATCACGTCAGCGGGTGGAGCACGCTGCTGTTTTTGACATTTCATGCATAAATTCTGGTTGGAAATTCTATTGCGAACACATTGATACCAAAATGAAAGATCTAGGATGACAATTGAGGTGACCAGAATGAAAAGAATGTATACATTTTATCGCTCTTTTGCGCTCCCTGGTAACACGCTCTCGCTTTCTCTGTTAGTTGCGGATGGTATGCCGGGCTTTTGGAGTTTATATGCCTTTAGTCTTGTAGAGAATTCTATTGCGAACACATTGATGCTAAATTGAAAAACCTAGGATGAGAATTGAGGTAACAAAGTTGAAAAGGGTATACACTTTTCAGTATTATCACGCTCAGCTTTCTTTTTCTGGTACCCTTGGCCTACATTCATCTTGTCGGCGGGTGGAGCTCGCTGCTGTCTTTGACATTATATGCACATAGTTCTGTTGGGAATTCTATTGCGAACGCATTGATACCAAAATGAAAGACATAGGACGAGAATTAAGGTGACAAAGTTGAAAAGAGTATACACTTTTCAGTATTTCCGCACACTACCAGGGAATGTCCAAAAAAAATGGAGAGAGTGGAGGGGTAACTTGCCCAAAACGCGAAAGTGTTTGGGGAGATTAACTTTCGTTCAATACTATTATGCAAGAGGAGCCACACATCTATGGTTCATCCAATAAAATCAGCAGACTTCTAGATGTTACTACTGCTCGGCTTAGACTCGGTTACAAGTATTTCTGGGAATTCTCATTATCTGCCGATGTAGACCTGACCAAATGTTAACTGTCAACAAAATTATTCGCACACCCTCCGTCACTATGTGATAGTGAATTCAGAGACAATTTTATAACCAATGTACCAACGATGTGTCAATATTTCATTCAAAATTATCTGGTACCAGAAATTTTAGCCAAATATCCCCAGTTTGCTAACTGTAAGTAGTAACAAAGTGATTGTAACCTATCCACCGCTGCCCACTGGATGGGGGACGGTGTGCAGGACAAACATATCAATTGTGACACTAGCTCTCCACATATGTCAGTTGCTTAATTTAGAAACTGTACTTGTGATCGATCTCGAACCCATTGTTGATGTGACGACTTATACTGAATTTTGTAACTAGCTCATCAAGATTGTAACTTGCTTAGGTAAATGAATTGTGGGGTTCAGTCCCTGAGCCCATTATGTGCCTCTGTAACCCTTTCCACTACCACCCACAAGATGGGTATGGGGTGCATAATAAATGAACTAAACTAACTTTAAGGCATCCGGAAAGAATTAAAGCTTGGAGGGCTTGAAAAATTGCAGAACGAAGCCGTGAGGATAATCCTTGGGTGCCCTCGTATCACAAAGATACTTAATATGAGAAAGGAACTTAATATTCCGAGCGTTGTTTATCGTGTTACTGAAAATAACTGTCAAATTGGTATAAAAATGCTTAGGCTAGCTCATCCTAACCCTTGCACAGAAGCCCTCCAGAATTTCTTTATTGAATGTTGAAAACAACCCTCAAGTTGACTATTTCTGTAACAGCATGCACTCCTGTATGCTTATCCCCACAATCACCAAGCCCACCCGAGTCACTCAAACATCTGCCACTACCCTGGATCACCTTTGGACTAATATAACAGCTCCCCTTACATCTGGGGTAATTTATGACAGAACAACTGACCACTATCCTACTTTCCTCATAGCAAACATTGACACATCACCACCAGAAACCAAAAAACTTTCATTCAGGCTACATAGTGAATCAGCTTTAGGCAATCTCTCTAATGCACTTCACAATATTAACTGGGAATCTGAATTTAATAATTCACAGGATATAAACTCATCAACTAACCTCTTTCTCTACAAAACTCTAAGCCTCTACAACACTCACTGTCCCCTCCTTACCAAACAAGTAACTGATAAAAGAAAAAATAACCCGTGGCTCACAAGTGGCATAATTAAATCAATCAACAAAAAACATGAATACGAAAAGAAATTTAGGATTGGCCTAATTCCAATGGAAGTAGTTAAAAGGTACTCGTCAGTGCTTACCAGTATCATAAGAAAAGCAAAACTTTCATATTATGAGACTAGATTCAAAGAAGCAAAAGGCAACATGAAAAGCACATGGAATACCATCTCTAACATCCTGGGAACTAAACAACACTCCCACAACCAGATAACACTCTCTAAGGATGGCCTTACACTGTCATCTGACTTAGAAATGGCGAATGAATTTAATAGCTTCTTTTCATCGATTGGTGCTAACCTTGCAAGTAAAATCCCACAGAGTCAGACACATATCAACACATATCTCTCAGGCAGCTATCCAAACTCTCTTCTCCTCTCACCAGTCAGCCCGTCAGATGTTGTGTCCATCATACACTCACTAAAAACCAAAGCTGGGAACATCAGTGAAATCCCATCCATTGTATACAAGAGCGCCTCCCATATGCCCTTGCACCACCTATAGCTCTGCTGTTCAACAAATCCCTTGAGTGTCATACCTTCCCTGATATCCTTAAAAACGCAAGAGTAACGCCAGTTCATAAAGGAGGTAGTGGATTATGTTGCATCTCTGCTTGCCTTGATGACTGAAAGAAAGCTTAAAGGGCTTGAAAACTTGCAGAACGAAGCCTTGAAGATAATCCTTGGATGTCCCTAGTACCACAAAGATACTTAACATGAGGAAGGAACTTAATATTAACTTAATAATAGAATATGAGTGCATATTCTACTGCATTACTATTTGTAATGATCCTCATATTGTGCTTCAGTAATCCAATGTATAACCCTGAGATGTTTTCCTAATTGTACTTAGGATTCCTTGTTCATTATTGTGTATTGTTCTGATCTGCTTTTGTGTCGAAAATTCTTGCATCGTACCTGTAAACAATTTTTTGACAATTTTACTGTAATTATCCTACTTAAAATCATCTGTACTTGTAAAGTAAAGCTGTAATGTACCTGTTAAACACTTTTTATCAATTTTACATTTAATTATTTCTCTAAAACTCTGTTTAAGAATTTGCTCAAAGATTAGTTTAAGGACTTGCCCGAAACGCTATATATGCAAGCTAGTGGTTTTACAAGATTATAATTCTAACTTAAGCTCTATGTTGTCTCTTAACCCCCAATGTACGTTCTTGTATATATATAAATAAATAAAATAAATAAATAACGAGGGATCGAGGCATTAATGCGCAGTACGTGCTTCCCTCACCTGTGACGTCACAGCGCCATCTGACGACAGCAAAAACACAGGCGGCCATTTTATGTTCCACCAAGATTAAAAAAAAAAAAAAAAAATTTGCCCCGAGGGGCGAGTTTATTGGGCAGCGCCCAATGTGTTCGCAATAGAATGTTCTACAAGAACATGTATAAAATAAGTGACACAGAGATTATTGATGTGTGTATTTGTGTGGGTGATTATAAATATGTATGTGTATGTATATATGTATACGTATATATATATATATGTACATGTATGTATGACAGTGTGTACATGTATATATAACATTAATAATTTTGTAACTAGCGTCAAAAATTGTTATTTGCTTAGCTAAACAAACTAGAGAGTTCAGTTCCTGAACCCATTATGTGCCTCTGTAATCCTTTACACCACCGCCCACGGGATGGGTATGGGGTGCATAATAAAGAAAGAAATTGAAATAATAAGGGTATGAAATGTATCAACATAAAACATTAATGTTAGTGGCCATCAGGTAAAATCAGGTTATTATTTGTAAAGAATTTAAATGAGTTAAACTAAATACAAACTTAATATGTTTTGCTAACGCAAAAATATATTCCCGAGGTATTGTAATTGCAAATAAATATTTAATACAATTATTTGTATCATTTTTTTTATTTTAGATTTCCGTATTGCTTGATAATATATAATAGCGTTTAAATAATGCTAGCGCTGGACATTCTTTTGGCTCGTTGCATGTTGTGGTAGTCGCCGCCATTTTAAAACCGTGTCGAGAGGGACTGCTGTTGGCTTATCCACAAAATCCTGCTGCATCTTCAATAGTTAAGGTAACTGTTTTCTTTTATTTGCTCTTAGACATGTGTAGTATATATATAAGCTTGTGGTGGTAGGCTGGATGGTGTGTTGATGGCCCTGGCTGGAGGTGTGTTGATGGTGGTGTTGTGTTGATGGCCCTGGAGGCGTGTTGATGGCCCTGGAGGTGTGTTGGTGGCCCTGGAGGTGTGTTGGTGGCCCTGGAGGTGTGTTGGTGGCCCTGGCTGGAGGTGTATTGATGGTGGTGTTGTGTTGATGGCCCTGGAGGCGTGTTGATGGCCCTGGAGGTGTGTTGGTGGCCCTGGAGGTGTGTTGGTGGCCCTGGAGGTGTGTTGGTGGTCCTGGCTGGAGGTGTGTTGATGGTGGTGTTGTGTTGATGGCCCTGGAGGCGTGTTGATGGCCCTGGAGGTGTGTTGGTGGCCCTGGAGGTGTGTTGGTGGCCCTGGAGGTGTGTTGGTGGCCCTGGAGGTGTGTTGGTGGCCCTGGAGGTGTGTTGGTGGCCCTGGCTGGAGGTGTGTTGATGGTGGTGTTGTGTTGATGGCCCTGGAGGCGTGTTGATGGCCCTGGAGGTGTGTTGGTGGCCCTGGAGGTGTGTTGGTGGCCCTGGAGGTGTGTTGGTGGCCCTGGCTGGAGGTGTGTTGATGGTGGTGTTGTGTTGATGGCCCTGGAGGCGTGTTGATGGCCCTGGAGGTGTGTTGGTGGCCCTGGAGGTGTGTTGGTGGCCCTGGAGGTGTGTTGGTGGCCCTGGCTGGAGGTGTATTGATGGTGGTGTTGTGTTGATGGCCCTGGAGGCGTGTTGATGGCCCTGGAGGTGTGTTGGTGGCCCTGGAGGTGTGTTGGTGGCCCTGGAGGTGTGTTGGTGGTCCTGGCTGGAGGTGTGTTGATGGTGGTGTTGTGTTGATGGCCCTGGAGGCGTGTTGATGGCCCTGGAGGTGTGTTGGTGGCCCTGGAGGTGTGTTGGTGGCCCTGGAGGTGTGTTGGTGGCCCTGGCTGGAGGTGTGTTGATGGTGGTGTTGTGTTGATGGCCCTGGAGGCGTGTTGATGGCCCTGGAGGTGTGTTGGTGGCCCTGGAGGTGTGTTGGTGGCCCTGGAGGTGTGTTGGTGGCCCTGGCTGGAGGTGTGTTGATGGTGGTGTTGTGTTGATGGCCCTGGAGGCGTGTTGATGGCCCTGGAGGTGTGTTGGTGGCCCTGGAGGTGTGTTGGTGGCCCTGGAGGTGTGTTGGTGGCCCTGGCTGGAGGTGTATTGATGGTGGTGTTGTGTTGATGGCCCTGGAGGCGTGTTGATGGCCCTGGAGGTGTGTTGGTGGCCCTGGAGGTGTGTTGGTGGCCCTGGAGGTGTGTTGGTGGTCCTGGCTGGAGGTGTGTTGATGGTGGTGTTGTGTTGATGGCCCTGGAGGCGTGTTGATGGCCCTGGAGGTGTGTTGGTGGCCCTGGAGGTGTGTTGGTGGCCCTGGAGGTGTGTTGGTGGCCCTGGAGGTGTGTTGGTGGCCCTGGAGGTGTGTTGGTGGCCCTGGCTGGAGGTGTGTTGATGGTGGTGTTGTGTTGATGGCCCTGGAGGCGTGTTGATGGCCCTGGAGGTGTGTTGGTGGCCCTGGAGGTGTGTTGGTGGCCCTGGAGGTGTGTTGGTGGCCCTGGCTGGAGGTGTGTTGATGGTGGTGTTGTGTTGATGGCCCTGGAGGCGTGTTGATGGCCCTGGAGGTGTGTTGGTGGCCCTGGAGGTGTGTTGGTGGCCCTGGAGGTGTGTTGGTGGCCCTGGCTGGAGGTGTATTGATGGTGGTGTTGTGTTGATGGCCCTGGAGGCGTGTTGATGGCCCTGGAGGTGTGTTGGTGGCCCTGGAGGTGTGTTGGTGGCCCTGGAGGTGTGTTGGTGGTCCTGGCTGGAGGTGTGTTGATGGTGGTGTTGTGTTGATGGCCCTGGAGGCGTGTTGATGGCCCTGGAGGTGTGTTGGTGGCCCTGGAGGTGTGTTGGTGGCCCTGGAGGTGTGTTGGTGGCCCTGGCTGGAGGTGTGTTGATGGTGGTGTTGTGTTGATGGCCCTGGAGGCGTGTTGATGGCCCTGGAGGTGTGTTGGTGGCCCTGGAGGTGTGTTGGTGGCCCTGGAGGTGTGTTGGTGGCCCTGGCTGGAGGTGTGTTGATGGTGGTGTTGTGTTGATGGCCCTGGAGGCGTGTTGATGGCCCTGGAGGTGTGTTGGTGGCCCTGGAGGTGTGTTGGTGGCCCTGGAGGTGTGTTGGTGGTCCTGGCTGGAGGTGTGTTGATGGTGGTGTTGTGTTGATGGCCCTGGAGGCGTGTTGATGGCCCTGGAGGTGTGTTGGTGGCCCTGGAGGTGTGTTGGTGGCCCTGGAGGTGTGTTGGTGGCCCTGGCTGGAGGTGTGTTGATGGTGGTGTTGTGTTGATGGCCCTGGAGGCGTGTTGATGGCCCTGGAGGTGTGTTGGTGGCCCTGGAGGTGTGTTGGTGGCCCTGGAGGTGTGTTGGTGGCCCTGGCTGGAGGTGTGTTGATGGTGGTGTTGTGTTGATGGCCCTGGAGGCGTGTTGATGGCCCTGGAGGTGTGTTGGTGGCCCTGGAGGTGTGTTGGTTGCCCTGGAGGTGTGTTGGTGGCCCTGGAGGTGTGTTGGTGGCCCTGGAGGTGTGTTGGTGGCCCTGGCTGGAGGTGTATTGATGGTGGTGTTGTGTTGATGGCCCTGGAGGCGTGTTGATGGCCCTGGAGGTGTGTTGGTGGCCCTGGAGGTGTGTTGGTGGCCCTGGAGGTGTGTTGGTGGTCCTGGCTGGAGGTGTGTTGATGGTGGTGTTGTGTTGATGGCCCTGGAGGCGTGTTGATGGCCCTGGAGGTGTGTTGGTGGCCCTGGAGGTGTGTTGGTGGCCCTGGAGGTGTGTTGGTGGCCCTGGCTGGAGGTGTGTTGATGGTGGTGTTGTGTTGATGGCCCTGGAGGCGTGTTGATGGCCCTGGAGGTGTGTTGGTGGCCCTGGAGGTGTGTTGGTGGCCCTGGAGGTGTGTTGGTGGCCCTGGCTGGAGGTGTGTTGATGGTGGTGTTGTGTTGATGGCCCTGGAGGCGTGTTGATGGCCCTGGAGGTGTGTTGGTGGCCCTGGAGGTGTGTTGGTTGCCCTGGAGGTGTGTTGGTGGCCCTGGAGGTGTGTTGGTGGCCCTGGAGGTGTGTTGGTGGCCCTGGCTGGAGGTGTGTTGATGGCCCTGGAGGCGTGTTGATGGCCCTGGAGGTGTGTTGGTGGCCCTAGCTGGAGGTGTGTTGATGGCCCTATATATATATATATATATATATATATATATATATATATATATATATATATATATATATATATATATATATATATATATATATATATATATATATATATATATATATTATGAATATCAGAGGTCCCAGGACATTGGACCCAGGACAATTATTGTGCATGTGTAGTATGTATATTTATGTAGTATATTTGGCATATTTTTTGGCATTTAGTTAATGCCAGTTAGTGGCATGTCTCTGCACCGTTTCCAGTTTGTTGATATGCTTCTTAAGATATGGGCACCATACAACTGCTGCATACTCCAACTTTGGTCTAACAAAAATTGTGAACAATTTCAAAATTTCTGTTGAAGAAATCCTGTTTCCTAGTTCTGCATCTGTTTTGGTATAACACCTCCTTTTTTACTAGGCCTGCAATTATGAATGCCTTTATAACCAGCTAAGTTGTAGAGTTGGGTATAGTCTTTACTTAGCCAAGTTTCTGTTAAAATGAGGGTCTGTCTAATTACCACAAGCTACCACAAGCTACACAAGCTTCACAAAGCTTCCTGGTAATACGTTAGTAATGAATAAATATAATATGTTAGGTTAGGTTGACCTAACTTAACCTAACCGACGCTTGGATCGTCGACTTGATTTGGCGTCACCAGCTCTTTATTTTCGTCTAATTTCTTTATAAAAAGATACTTTTTCAGATTAAAATTATGTTTTCTCGTGTTGTACATTCAGCACCAACATTATAATGAGTAAATATATCATATTTATTCATTACTAACGTATTGCCAGGAAGCTGAGTGGTTAGGTCTCGATAAATTTCCTGGTATAATATTATTGTTTGCTATTCTCCATCTTAGACTAGGCAAGTTGAAGTCACCTAGGAAGATAATATGAGGTATCGAGTTCTCCATTTTGTTTATCTGTTCTGTGAATTCCTCGGCCATTGCATCTGGCGGTTTGTATATTAGAATAATCACTAAATTTATTTTCTCTATTTTTAATCCCAATACCTCTACCACCTCATTTGTAATGTTAAGGAGCTCCGAGCATACAAGGTCTTCCATAGTATACAGACCCACTCCTCCATGTGACCTAATTTTCCTATCACAGTTGTGTACTTTTCGAGACTACATTTCAAATATTCCCTAACATACATGGCTTCTCCCCCCGCTTTGTGTAAAATAGTTTAAATCCATTTATGGGACATTCAGCAAATAGTTCTCTATTTTTTACATTCATCAATGTTTCGGTACGTGCAATAGTATGTATTGTTTCATTGCAGATAACAGCATTTAAATTTTGTTTGTTTCTTAGACTTAGACTCGTACTACCAAGTTGCTGTTGGCAATTGGATAATTTTTTTATGAAGTCATTTGTTATTTTTTCCCCTATAGTAATTTATGCTTTTGATCTCAATTAGTTTTATATCCTAGCTTTTTAATTTTTTCCCCTTATATATTGCCATCTTATCTGTCTGCTTTACATGGCTTAAGCAGAGTCATGTCTGCTTAAGCCTTTGTTATTTTACTAATTTACCTGTTTTAATTATTATTTGTTTTCAAAGTTTAGTTTACCCCATTTTATTTGCTTTTTGCAGTACAGTACTTTACTAATAATCTTGTAATAGTAATTGGTAATGTAGCACTTGGCCTTTCTCCTTCAGAATGTATGCACACATTATAGAAAAAAGAAGAGAATACCACACAAGATGGCAGCGTATGTCACGGGCCAAAAAGCGACGCCTAAAAGAACAGGCGTCCCAGCGTGGCAAAAATGAAAATAGTGATGAGGTTGAGATTCAGTTGTTGAATCAGGATCCTTTGGCCAATGTTACAACAAACAGCATAGACGATGACCATGCTGCTTTGTCATCTAATTCAGAACCTAATATTGGTTGTGGAGCCAATGAAGATGCATCATCTCTGGAAAGTCAGAGAGAGAGAGATTGGACTTGGGACATGATTGATGAGCATGACCCAATATCATCAGAGTCAGAGAGCAGTGGTGATGAGGATGATAAATCATTATCAGATGTATTGTTAGTATGGGTTAATAAATATGGCATAACACACAATGCCATTGATAATTTATTAAAAAAATTGAGAAAACAGGGACATGCTGACTTGCCAAAAACAGCTCGTTCGTTACTGAATACAGTTAAACATATACCTACTGAGACTAAATCAGGCATGATGTATATCTACTTGGGGTTAGAGGAGGAAATGTTGAAAACTTTAAGGCTGTATCCTAAATCAACAATAAGAGATTTGGCAGAAATATCTTTAATTTGCAACATTGATGGTTTGCCAATATTTAGAAGTAAAAATGAAAGTTTATGGCCTGTTCTTTGTGCTATCAATAATGTCAAACCTATAAGAGTTTTCCCAGTAGTCCTCACATACGGAAGCTCTAAACCTAGTGATTTAGATTTTTTAAATGAATTCATTCAGGATTTGAAAAAAAATTATGCACTATGGATTTAAAAATGATGACAAAACATTGCCAGTAAAACTAAAAGGAGTCATATGTGATGCCCCAGCAAAAGCAATGGTGAAGGCAATCAAACTCCACTCTGGCTACTTTGGGTGTGATAGATGTACCCAAGAGGGTGTTTGGAATGGAAGAATGACTTATCAACAAGTGAAAAATTTACAACTCAGAACAGATGAAGATTTTCGTAATCAATCTAATTCTCAACATCACCATGGTAGATCACCATTCTGTGACTTAAATATAAATATGGTGAGTACTTTTCCCATAGACTATATGCATCAGATATGTCTTGGGGTTATGAAAAGGTTACTTCTTGCCTGGATACGAAATAAAAACGTAAAATTATGTGCTCGCCAAGTTGATGAAATTAGTCAGCGTCTAATTCAACTAACACAATTTGTGCCTATGCACTTTGCACGTAAACCTCGAAGTCTTTCAGAGGTTGATAGATGGAAAGCGACTGAATACAGGCAACTCCTTCTCTACACCGGTAAGATTGTACTGAAGGGAATCTTACCCAAAGAATTGTATGACCATTTCCTGACTCTGAGTGTAGCCATTTCTATTCTTGTATCACCTAAATTGATTCAGTTAAATTACAGCCAATATGCACATGATCTTTTGCTGTACTTTGTGTTAAAGGCTCGTGAGCTGTATGGTAAGGATTTTTTAGTGTACAATGTACACTGCCTAACACACATATCCTCTGATGCCAAAGAGTTTGGTAGTTTGGACAGATGTTCAGCATTTCCATTTGAAAATTACCTGCAGCAGGTTAAGAATATGGTTCGATCAAGTAAAAACCCTCTTGTTCAAATTGCAAAGAGGCTGAAAGAGATGCAGCATGCTCAAAGGATTTATACACCAAATACAGAACATAAAATATATACCAAGGCACCAAACAATGCCTATTTGCTGAATAATGAAACTTGCTGCCAAGTTTTGGACACTGTCAGTGACACCGATGAAAATGGAGACAGCATGTTCCTTTGCAGGGTATATTCGAGAAGTATACCTCTCTTTGAGAAACCTTGTAACTCCAAATTAATTGGAGCATTTAAGGTTCTTACTAGGAATTCATCCATGAAGGTGATTCCAGCAAGAAAACTAAACCGCACAGGTATGATGATCGAGACAGAAAGCGCAAATACTTTTCTGTCAATACTACATGACTTATGACAAGTACGTATTTAAATACTGTATCCATGCTTTAATAATAGTTTGAACTAATATTGTAAGTTAATGAGATTCACAATTTTGTTTTTGATTAAAGCTATTATCTTTTGACCAATATTTACCTGTTTAAAAATCCCATTACCCTGTATTTCATGAAAATTATTAATATTTTGAGAGCACATTAAGAGATAAAACTGTATTAAGCCTTTTAGTCCATACATGGCAGCTACTGTTTATACCAACCGAAAATCATTTACAAATGTGGCTAATCTATGATTGACATAATCAAGTAAATCTATTACCAACTTTATGCTAATTTCTTTTTTGGGGGAGAACAACCCTTAATAAGATTTTTCAATTTTGTAGATGACATCTGAAAAGCGGTATGCAGTGGTAGGCTTCAATGATCGTAGTGTGGGTATCATCTCCACAACCTGGATTGAAAAATCTGATGATGTAAGCATTACTTTGAAACTAAAAAATTGCATATATTGAGTTGCTTTAAAAATATTCCAAATTAGTGCTAAAATTAGCATGTAACAGTTTATTTCGACTTTTCAGGACAAAATATTGTGCTGGTGGCCACGGAGCAGGCATACAGTTAGTGCCCAAAAGCACGAAAAGCCAGACACGACAAATTGGCGAGTGCATGTCGTATCAACAATCCTATCAACAACTGGTAGGTATTAAATTTATAATTATTAAGATTTAAGATACAAGACACCTATTCATTCATTCACCATAACTTTAACACTGCAGACAAAAACAGCATTATAATTATATTTTAATCACAAGATGGGTTTCCTCATAGCTACTTAAGACTTTTGTGCCCCAGTTATAAGTTCCAAATCATGTACGTCGTTTTATTAAACATCTCTTTAGGAAGCTGATTTAAGTTATTTCTTAGTGTTCACTACTCTACTAGGTAACGATAAATATATATCTCGCTGATATATGACTAATTATATTCAATTATTACAGATGATTTTGACGTTGCAAAACGAAGATGCTTAGCTGCGGAAGACACTTCAAATGTCGAAACTGAAGACGATATGGGCTATCCTCGACAACGAAAAAGGAAACCATGCTTCAAATATGAAGAAGAGAATTCCGAGAATAACAAACGTAAGCATTGATAACCTACTACAGTAATTTAAAAAAAATTTGCAACTTGAAAAATGCCATTCAATACATTAAGCAATTTAAATAATTTCAGGCAATCATCACTCGTCTCAATCCAAGAAGAAGTGTTCGCCATCTTCATATGAGAATACACCTTCAAAAGAAATAAGTCCTCCGCAAATACCATATTATTCTGGTATATTAAGTGAATGTAAGGATTAGTAGTAAATAACATTAAAAGTTCTAAATTGATATTTAACCATGCTTCCTTTGTTTGGTTATTTATGCTTTTGGTTTAAAAAAAACTAAAAACTGCTCTAAACTTAGTTCTTGCTGTTTTTTTTGTTTTTGTTTTGTTTAATTCCTTCTGGAAGTACTAGAAGCTTTGAGTAATTTTTATGCTTATCTGGAATTTCTGTATAGAAATATGTGTTTATTTCTAATTGTTTAATATTAAGCATATTATTCTTTTATGTGCATATGGGGTCTAGTGAACTTTTCCCACTTTGTCTAGCAGGTGCTTTTCACTTGTCACAGTTCAGGGAAATTTTGGTTTTCCTTTGATCTAGTCACTAGAAACAAGCAGGTTTGTTATTACTTTTCTTTTTGTTTGTCCCTTACGAGTTAATTTGTCCTTTATCTTACCTTTACCTTACGTGTTAATTTGTCAACCCGTTCTCACACAAGACAGCACATATATGACTTAATGCTTAAAGTCAATATGTTGAATATGAATTAGTAAATATGTGATATATTCCCAGTTACTTTTTTTTCCAAGGCCCAAACTCTTCCTCACGTACCAACTTGCGTCTCACAGTACCCGTCCGTCAACCTAGATAGCAGAATAGTCGTGATTGGTTCAATTATAAGGAAAATTGTACTTTTCAGGTCCCACATGGGTTGTGAAATTTACCTACTATTGTCCATGCTCTTAGAATATTATAGATCAGCTACTTCCTATTGAAGGTTCGTAGTTTTGTTTTGAGAAATATTTGTTGTTCTTAGTAAATTATAATAAGCACTAAAAATTATTACATAGAATAACAGTCCTTCACCAATCAATATTATATACCATAGTTGGTGCTTTACAAATCTTTAAAGGATGTTTTGTAGGAACGCTAACAGAAAACGATGGTTCATTGGAATGTCTATGTGGTAAACTACTCTAAACAGGATGGTATTGTGTCTACTATACCAACTACAGGATCGGTATATTGTCCACTACCACCTGTTAGGTGAGTAAGGGGTGCAATACCACCTACAGGATGGGTATGAGGGTCACATCCACCCAGAGGATGAGTATGGGGATCACATCCACCCACAGGAAGGGTATGGGGTCCAATACCACCCACAGGATGAGTATGGCATCCACTACAACCCACAGGATGGGTATGGGGCTCCAACCACCCATAGAATGGGTATGGGGCTCCAACCACCCATAAAATGGGTATGGGGTCCAATAACACCCACTGGATGTGTATATGGCGTCCATTGCCGCGCGTCGAGCTCGAAAACCGCAGCATTCATCTCAGAACCATGCCTATTTCACGCAGATTCCTTAATAAACGTAAAAGTTTTATATGTCACAAGAAAGATAGAAATATAAGCTTCATTCTAAATACCTCACCATGGGCATATTTAAATTTAAACCGAAGATACGTGTACTTTTATAATAGCCGAGCTCCGACCCCGGACAGATCGATCGACCGAGCAACTCTCTCTCAGAACAATGTTTATTTCACGTGAATTCGTTAGTAAACATATATGTTTTATATGTCTCAAGAAAGACAGACATATAAGCTTCACTTTAAACACTTTACTATAGACATATTTAAATTTCTAATGAAGATTATTGTATTTTAAAAATTACGGAGCTCCCACCCCGTACAGACAGAACGACAGAGCAACTCTCTCTCAGATCAATGTTTATTTCACGTAAATTCGTTAATAAACACAAATGTTTTATAAGTCTTAAGCAAGATAGAAATAAGAGCTTCATTTTAAATACATTACAATAGACATATTTATAGCTCAAGTGAAGATACATATGTTTTTATAGTAGCGCTCAGTAGCTTGTCGGGCATGGAGGGCAGACGCCTACGCACTTGCCGATATATTGTATAATTAACAAAGATACGCTAATAAAGCCTAAAATCTTATATGCCTCCAGAAAGACCGATATATGAACATTATTATAATTGCACCAAATGAAATATATCATGTTCGAGAACAAAGATATATCAATTTTAAATTAAGTTTCGACTCTCTCTCGGGTGAGAGAGATGGGGCGACTCTCGCCCCATCTATTGGAGATTCTGTGCACTAAATACCCAAAGCTACTCAAACCCTCCTAGCATTATTTAAGTAATGAAGTAATATGGTATATTTACTCACTATAATGTGGGTGCTGAATGCAGAACATGAGAAAACATATATTTACTCCAAACTAATATAATTTCATTATGAAATAAGTAGCATCAAAGGAAGTCGATGGTCCAAGCAGCAATGTTGTGGAGCGACTTATCCAAGATATATCGTTGTTTGGAAAGTGTTTGTTGGCATATCCAGTTGTCGCACTTCTCTGCTCAAATTATCACAAATTTAAATTATAATGTTAACAAGTAGAATACGTATTTTTAATAAAATCTAACATAACTAGCCAGAAAACATTTAACATTAATTAAAAAATATATGGTTTTAAGTTAAATCGACTTCATAGGACAATGGTTTTGTTATATATACTCGTTATTCGTTGACATGCGTTCGCTACTTAAACTACCATGTACTGTACTTATGTAAAATCTCCCATGTCTCTTCGCTCATCTCACCGAACCCTACAGGCTCTGTGATATATTGTTTAATTAATTGAGATTCACAAATAAAGCTAATAATTGTATATGTTATCAAAAAGGCAGAGCTTAGTTTAGTTCATTTATTATGCACTCCATACCCATCCCATGGACGATAGTGGAGTGTTACAGAGGCACATAATGGGCTCAGGGAATGAGCCCCACAATTCATATAGCCAAGCAAGTTATAATCTTGATAAGCTAGTTACAAAAGTCAATACACATTGTCACATCAACAATGGGCTCGAGACCGACCACAAGTACAGTTTATAATTTAAGCAACTGATTTATATGGAGGGCTAGTGTCACAATTGATATGTTTATCCTACACATAACCCCCTCTCCCCCATCCAATGGGCAGGGGTGGATAGGTTACAATCAAGTTTTTTTTTTGCGTTTTATTCAGAGATTAGGTCTTATTAGGTGAGGAAAGATATTCATATTTTAAAGAAGGTTTCTTGGCTCTCCATTTGTAACAAACTTACACATTGATGGAAAATATACAACCTTTTGAAAATCAATATTAGTTTGATCTAGATATTGTAATTAACGAAAGTATTTATGTCATCAGAAAGGTAGAAATATAGGATACATTTAAAATCCTTTGTCATAAATATAACTGAAGTGAAAACGAAGATATATGCGTTTTGATAGTTACTTGATGGCTTGCTCTGAGAGTGTGAAGCCCTGCACACCAGCCAATAAATTGTATAATTAGTTTCCATATATTTTAATTAATCTTAAAAATCTATATGTCAGAAGAAAGGAAGATGTAGTCGTTAATGTGACAACATTTAAAAATATATATCTCTTAAGTTAAATAAATAATACCACCTTATCGCCGGTGTCCGGACACATGAAAATTACCTAGGTATCAGTATCCAGCCAGGCGGGGATCACAGGCTGCACAATACTGATAAATTATATAATGCACTACTTGTGGTCGATCTCGAACCCATTTATGATTTGACGACTTATAGTGAATTTTGTAACTAGCTCATTAAGATTGTATCTTGCTTAGCTAAATGAATTGTGGGGTTCGGTCCATTCATTTTCTTTCTTTATTATGCACCCCATAATACCCATCCTGTGGGCGGTGGTGTAAAGGATTACAGAGGCACATAATCGGTTCAGGAACTGAACCCTCTAGTTCGTTTAGCTAAGCAAATAACAATCTTTTGACGCTAGTTACAAAATTATTAATGTACACATACTTATGCATACATGTACATATACATACGTATACATATATAAATACACATACATATTTAATCACCCACACAAATACACACATCAGTAATTTTTTGTGTCACAAGTGATTCAACAAGAGGCTCACAACAGTCACTATACAAGGCACTTTACATCTATGAGGAGTCGCACAGTTACTAGTCTAGCTCCACACCCACCCAACTGGGCGGCAGCTTTACAGTCATGTGCTCCACACCCACCCAACTGGGCGGCAGCTTTACAGTCATGTGCTGCACACCCACCCAACTGGGCGGCAGCTTTACAGTCATGTGCTCCACACCCACCCAACTGGGCGGCAGCTTTACAGTCATGTGCTGCACACCCACCCAACTGGGCGGCAGCTTTACAGTCATGTGCTCCACACCCACCCAACTGGGCGGCAGCTTTACAGTCATGTGCTTCACACCCACCCAACTGGGCGGCAGCTTTACAGTCATGTGCTCCACACCCACCCAACTGGGCGGCAGCTTTACAGTCATGTGCTCCACACCCACCCAACTGGGCGGCAGCTTTACAGTTACCTGGTGTTATTCTTCACCTATATCTTTTTCCTGTTAATCCCTATTTACATTATGCAGTTCAGGTTTCGTCGCTATACTATAGTTTTTAGTTTAGTTAATTTATCACATAATGGGTTCAGGGACTGAACACACAATTTATTTATCTAAGCAAGTTACAATCTTGAGGAGCTAGCCACAAAATTCATAACACATCGTCACATCAACAACATGTGTTCGAGATCGACCACAAGTACAGTTTCTAAATTAGGCAAATGCTATATGTGGAGAGCTAGTGTCACAATTGATATGTTTGTCCTGCACATTTCCACAGTAGTTTGCTTGGGTTTGCTTGGGTACATAGACAAGAGACTAAACTTCAGCACCCACATACAACACATAAAGGGATGCTCTGAGAGAGAGAGAGAGAGGGGGAGAGTAAAAATATCCACTGAGGTCTGATTAAGTCCTTTTGGGGACCTTAATCATTAGGACGTTCAATGATTAACGCAAAGTGAGGCGTATTCAGATGGTATATTGACAACATTCAGCATATCTCATACTGACCTAGTAGTACTTGGTGCACAAATACCTTTTCCAAAGGAATCGCAAAACATAATTAAACACAACTGTACCGTACAGTGTTATATATTTATTTCAGTTTGAACAATTTTTAACATTAAAGGATAAATCCTTTAATTGGTTGAAATTGGTTTTAATATTCGAAATCTAATTTGTTGATGTTAAATAATATAAGGTTCAAATTTATTAAGATACATACTTTAAAAACTATTTCTATTTGAAATTTAAATAACATTAAAAGAGTACAGAATATAACAAATACCGACTATATAAAAGACCTGATAGTTGCAGCACTTAATTATGCTATTGTAACACATTGAAAGTAATAACATTATTTGATTCAGCAAAGCATTTGGTAAGGTTATAATAATAATAATAATAATAATAATAATAATAATAATAATAATAATAATAATAATAATAATAATAATAATGTATTAATTAAGTATTTTAAATTATAATTTACAACTTGCTAGCGCACAAGAAACAAATCCACGAATCATCATTACATTCTGTAACACCTACACATGATCCATGGTGCCAAATATTGCAACGGTCACAGCATACCATCAGCTTCAAATCATTTGGCTTTCTGCAAATGCAGTACACTTCCATCGAGCATGACCGGATGATTCGTGTTCTTCTCAGTGTCAGAGCTGCAGGGAATGAGATGAGACACTTTCCTTTAAAGTTCTCTTGAAGATGTTGTCTCATTCTGCATATCATACGAGGTTCACCGGATCTACACCACTTGCAAGTGATGCAGCAAACGCCACAGCATATACCCCACTCATACTTGAGTCCTTGTGTCTGCTGACATTCATTATATTGCATATCAGCTTATCATCCTGGCAATTAGCAAGAGCATACAAGATAACTTCAGTAGATTTGGATGGTAATTTATGCCTGGTGTCGTATATGTTAATTTGTCCAGTTACTCCAATGTTGGAAACGGTGGCCCAGTGACAACCATCAACTTGGATAATTTGAATAAATTCACCAATTGTAACTGGCCAGGAGAGGTCCCGCTACCACGCTGGGTCATGAAGGCCTTCTAGGCTTGGCACAGTTTGTTTGATGAGGTCACATGCAGATTTTATATGAAGGTCAGAGAGCTGTACATTTGTTCCAATGTTCATTATCTCGTCATTTGTTAAATAATTTAACATTGTCGAATGTGAAGCACTGTTATCACTCTCCTTATTGTTGCATTGGTGTGAGGAGTGGCAGTGATTGGTTCAGTTTATTTTTTTTTTTTAAATAGGGACATAAATTTGTACTGCAGATACCAGTACAGTTGCACCGTTTCTTTATATATTTTATACTTGGGTTAGAAAGGCGAGACGCTTCTCTTAACGTGATACTGTTGGTATCAAATAGAAATAGTTTTTAAAGTATGTATCTTAATAAATTTGAACCTTATATTATCAACATCAACATATTATATTATTTAACATCAACAAATTAGATTTCGAATGTTAAAACCAATTTCAACCAATTAAAGGATTTATCCTTTTTAAAGGATTTAATTAAAGGATTTGACACAAAAATCAGTATGAAAAATACCTCGGCTGAGGATATTGAAAAACTTCAAGCTGATATTAATAAAGTTTTCGACTGGGCATCAGAAAATAACATGATGTTTAACAGTGATAAATTCCAGGTACTCAGGTACGGTAAAAATGAGGACCTTAAACATAATACAGAGTACAAAACACAATCAAATGTACCCATAGTAGGAAAACAGCATGTAAAGGATTTGGGAATAATAATGTCTGACGACCTAACGTTTAAGGAGCATAACCAAGCAAATATTGCGACAGCCAGAAAAATGATAGGATAGATTACGAGAACTTTCAAATACAGGGATCCCATCACAATGGTTGTACTCTTCAAGTCACTTGTGTTGTCCCGTCTTGAGTACTGCTCAGTACTCACTTCCCCCTTCAGAGCAGGAGAGATTGCTGAAATAGAGGGAATACAGAGAACATATACGGCACGCATAGAAGCAATAAAGCACCTAAATTATTGGGATCGTCTCAAAGCCCTCCAAATGTACTCACTAGAAAGAAGACGAGAGAGATATCAAATAATATACACCTGGAAGATACTGGAGGGCCAAGTACCAAATCTACACAGTAAAATAACAACGTACTGGAGTGAACGACATGGAAGAAAATGTAGAATAGAACCAGTGAAGAGCAGAGGTGCCATAGGCACAATCAGAGAACACTGTATAAACATCAGAGGTCCGCGGTTGTTCAACGTCCTCCCAGCAAGCATAAGAAATATTGCCGGAACAACCGGGGACATTTTCAAGAGGAAACTAGATTTATTCCTCCAAGGAGTGCCGGACCAACCGGGCTGTGGTGGGTATGTGGGCCTGCGGGCCGCTCCAAGAAACAGCCTAGTGGACCAAACTCTCACAAGTCAAGCCTGGCCTCGGGCCGGGCTTGGGGAGTAGAAGAACTCCCAGAACCCCATCAACCAGGTATCCTTTAATGTTAAAAATTGTTCAAATTGAAATAAATATATAACACTGTACAGTACAGTTGTGTTTGCCTGCCACAGCCTGCCACAGCCTTGAGAGCACGGAGCCTCTCTCTACATTGGCGACCCAGTCTGGCTAAACATTGCGGTACAGTAGAACCTCAAGACCAAGGTATTTGTATCTGGTAACTAGTCGAGCAGAGAGCCATCATCCAACTGCATTTTGCGATCGGCCCCACCCCGTCTGGGTGGGTGTCGGTTCAGGATCTTTGTTTTCTCTACTGAGATGACTAAGCATAGTTCCTGACATGTGGACAATACAGAGTTCAGAACATTTTGGGTGTTGGTATACCCATTGGTGTGGATCAGTATATCATCCACATAGCTAATGATGTGTTCGCTGGACCTTCTAGTTACAAAGTTTAAAAGTGCACTGATTAACACATTGAACAGAGTAGGACTGAGGACACCTCCCTGTGGAGTGCCAAGTTCAAAAAATCTCGTTACACTCCTATGCCCATGGAACAGTACAGATGACTTCCTGTTGGATAGATAGCCTCTTATCCACCGTAGAAGCCATCCTCCAACATTTATTTTAGCAAGTTCTCTCAGAATGACGTGTGGGTTAGCAATGTCAAAGGCTGACTTAAGATCTAGGAAAGTGGTATATGACCTATCAGTATGCAGGGTGAGGAATGTGGTAATACAGTGATGTACACTCTTTCCATGCATAAAGCCATATATCTGGGGAGACAACATATTAATAATTTTGTAAAGGAGACGGTTGAGAACAACCTCTCAAGACACTTATAGAGACAACTAGTGAGGGAGATTGGGCGAAAAGCACTCGGCTGGTGAGGTTTAGGAATGGGAATAATAACACTGTTGGTCCATGACTTAGGAAGCTCCCCAGTTACATAGCTCATATTATACAATTGAAGAAAGGTATTCCCTGGAACTAGCAGAAGCATATGCAGTATGCCGTCAGTAACTCCATCCTCCCCGGGTGATGTAGCTTTGCCTTTATGTAGAGCAGAATCTAGTTCGTATTCAGTAAAAGCATGTCACAGTCATCCTCTTGATGAAGCATGAAGTCAAGGAGCCTTGCCCTATCAGTATATCTATCATTTAATTCATTCTGTGAGGGTAGAGGAAGACTGTCAAAGCTGGAAGTCGTGGCCCAAGCACCAACAAGCTCATTTGCTCTGTGCAGAGGATTAGGGTACGAGATCTCTGCAGCATTTTTTCCCTTTGACCTTGTTGATATCCTTCCATGCCCGACTTAGTGGCGTGTGAGAATTGAGACCACTGACAAAAGTTTCCCAGTCTGTCTGCCTCAGCTCCACCATACGTTCCCTGGCCTTAGCCAGAGCCGCTTGAAAGAGCCGAAGCATTTCAGCAGTGCGGGTCCTTCTACAAGCTAGTCCAATTATTCTGGCAGTGCGTTTTAGTGTCTGCAATTTAGAATCATTATAATAAACATAAGTGCTATGACCAGTGTAATTTGGGTTACGTGGCCTGGACGATGGATCAAGTGATTCTATAAACTGGTTGATAGTACCTGTGAGCTCATTGTTAAAATCTTCAACTGATGAAGGCTCAGATGACTGCACCATTCTGACACATGAGCAACAAGATTGTCTCGTTCATGGATGGGCACAGCCAGCCTCTTCCGCTTGAACACTCCACCAGGGAGGATAGAACTGCCAATGCTTACAGTGGCTAATATGGCCAGAAGATCAGACGCCATAACTGGCACTATTGACGAGGCGCACACGGTGTGGGAGACGTTGAAACCGAGACATAGATCAAGAATACCTCCGTAGATATTCGTCGGTTCAAGGTCACCCACAATCTGTGCATCATCGTGACTACCTAATAGTGACACTAGTTGCCGTGTCGATTACTGAATTGCGAATTACCAATATTCCTATGCCTAGCGTTATAATCACCTCAAATGATGGTAGGCTCAGTCTGAATACAGATAAGAAGGTCAGCATAATTAAAGTTACAAGGAGTCGATTATTTAGTACATAGTTGTTTTTCTCTTAAACTGGATGATAGAGGGGGAGTCTTTAACGTGATTGGGAATACATACATACATACATACATACATACATACATACATACATACATACATACATACATACATACATACATACATACATGCATGCGTACATCCATTCATACATACATACATACATACATGCATGCGTACATACATACATACATCCATCTATTCATACATACATACATACATGCATACATACATACATACATACATACATACATACATACATACATACATACATACATACATACATACATACATACATACATACATACATACATACATACATGCGTACATACATCCATCCATCTATCCATTCATACATACATACATACATACATACATACATACATACATACATACATACATACATACATGCATGCATGCATGCATGCATACATACATACATACATACATACATACATACATACATACATACATACATACATACATACATACATGCATGCATACATACATACATACATACATACATACATACATACATACATACATACATACATACATACATACATACATACATACATACATGCATTCATACATGCATACATACATACATACATACATACATACATACATACATACATACATACATACATACATACATACATACATACATACATACATGCATGCATGCATACATACATACATACATACACGTCCAGTCAGCATATAGCTATTTCGGGACAAAATCCAATACAGTTTATATTGGTGAGACGCCACTGTGATGAGGAGTTTAAATATCACAGGAACTGTAGGTTAATGTGTGACATAAGTGAGGTTAGATGAGGCATCTACAAGCATCAGCTGGAGGCTGATGGAGTGTTGTGGAGGCTGGTGGTACTATGCCCAGATGTTGGAGGGTGGATTTGACTCTCCCACCCTCCCTCCCCCTCCCCCCCCCCCCCACACATTGACCGCAGTACGTCTAAGGTTACTTTCCACTCTCGCTTACCAAGGGTATAACCCCCGCCCCTCCCAACACACACACATGCATCAGATTCTTAACTTACAATATTTATGATTTACCAATTTATGTTACTACACTGACTGTCAATTTCACAATATTGTATAAACTTTGATGAATCGCTCGTCAATGGGTCATCCAATAATGTTAGCAGACTTCTAGATGTTACCACTGCTAGGTTTAGGCTCAGCTACAAGTACCTCTGGAAGTTTGTAACATCTGATGATGTAGATTTGACTAAATGTAAACTCTGTCAGCAGAACTATTCGCATACTTTGCGTCATTATATAATGGAATGTGAAAAATCGCGGAATTTAAAGATAACAACATCAATATGCCCGAAACGCTTTGCGTAATAGTGGCTTTAGGCATTGTATGTACTAGCTATACCTATAAGTTAAACAATCCTTGTAAATATTTATTGTATGTATGTACCTTACCTAAATAAAATTGTATTGTATAAAATTGTATTGTATTGTAATAGTGTCCATGAAATGTGTAAGTACTTCATTCATAATGATGTGCTGCTCGAAATCTTAGCGAAGTATCCAAAATTTGCTTACTGTAGGTAATGCATACACATGACTGTAAAGCTGCCGCCCAGTTGGGTGGGTGTGATGCACATGACTGTAAAGCTGCCGCCCAGTTGGGTGGGTGTGGAGCACATGACTGTAAAGCTGCCGCCCAGTTGGGTGGGTGTGGAGCACGTACATGACTGTAAAGCAGCCGCCCAGTTGGATGGGTGTGGAGCACATGACTGTAAAGCTGCCGCCCAGTTGGGTGGGTGTGGAGCACATGACTGTAAAGCTGCCGCCCAGTTGGGTGGGTGTAGAGCACATGACTGTAAAGCTGCCGCCCAGTTGGGAGAGTGTGGAGCACATGACTGTAAAGCTGCCGCCCAGTTGGGTGGGTGTGGAGCACATGACTGTAAAGCTGCCGCCCAGTTGGGTGGGTGTGGAGCACATGACTGTAAAGCTGCCGCCCAGTTGGGAGAGTGTAGAGCACATGACTGTAAAGCTGCCGCCCAGTTGGGTGGGTGTGCAGCACATGACTGTAAAGCTGCCGCCCAGTTGGGTGGGTGTGGAGCACATGACTGTAAAGCTGCCGCCCAGTTGGGTGGGTGTGGAGCGCATGACTGTAAAGCTGCCGCCCAGTTGGGTGGGTGTGGAGCACATGACTGTAAAGCTGCCGCCCAGTTGGGAGAGTGTGGAGCACATGACTGTAAAGCTGCCGCCCAGTTGGGTGGGTGTGGAGCACATGACTGTAAAGCTGCCGCCCAGTTGGGTGGGTGTGGAGCACATGACTGTAAAGCTGCCGCCCAGTTGGGTGGGTGTGCAGCAAGACTAGTAACTGTGTGACTCACCATAAATGTAAAGTGCCTTGTATAGTGACTGTTGTGAGCCTCTTGTTGAATCACTTGTGACACAAAAGATTATTGATGTGTGTATTTGTGGTGGTGATTAAATATGTATGTGTATGTATATATGTATACGTATGAATATGTACATGTATGCATAAGTATGTGTACATTAATAATTTTGTAACTAGCGTCAAAAGATTGTTATTTGCTTAGCTAAACGAACTAGAGGGTTCAGTTCCTGAACCGATTATGTGCCTCTGTAATCCTTTACACCACCGCCCACGGGATGTGTATTATGGGGTGCATAATAAAGAAAGAAAATGAATGGACCGAACCCCACAATTCATTTAGCTAAGCAAGTTACAATCTTAATGAGCTAGTTACAAAATTCACTATAAGTCGTCACATCATAAATGGGTTCGAGATCGACCACAAGTAGTGCATTACATAAATTTATCAGTATTGTGCAGCCTGTGATCCCCGCCTGGCTGGATACTGATACCTAGGTAATTTTCATGTGTCCGGACACCGGCAATAAGGTGGTATTATTTATTTAACTTAAGAGATATATATTTTTAAATGTTGTCACATTAACGGCTACATCTTCCTTTCTTCTGACATATAGATTTTTAAGATTAATTAAAATATATGGAAACTAATTATACAATTTATTGGCTGGTGTGCAGGGCTTCACACTCTCAGAGCAAGCCATCAAGTAACTATCAAAACGCATATATCTTCGTTTTCACTTCAGTTATATTTATGACAAAGGATTTTAAATGTAGCCTATATTTCTACCTTTCAGATGACATAAATACTTTCGTTAATTACAATATCTAGATCAAACTAACATTGATTTTCAAAAGGTTGTATATTTTCCATCAATGGAGAGCATCAGCCAAGAAGCCTTCTTTAAAATATGAATATCTTTCCTCACCCAATAAGATCTAATCTCTGAATAAAACGCAAAAAACGACTTGATTGTAACCTATCCACCGCTGCCCATTGGATGGGGGAGAGGGCCGGGGTTATGTGTAGGATAAACATATCAATTGTGACACTAGCCCTCCATATATGTCAGTTCCTTAAATTATAAACTGTACTTGTGGTCGGACTCGAGCCCATTGTTGATGTGACAATGTGCATTGACTTTTGTAACTAGCTTATCAAGATTATAACTTGCTTGGCTATATGAATTGTGGGGCTCATTCCCTGAGCCCATTATGTGCCTCTGTAACACTCCACTATCGTCCATAGGATGGGTATGGAGTGCATAATAAATGAACTAAACTAAGCTCTGCCTTTTTGATAACATATACAATTATTAGCTTTATTTGTGAATCTCAATTAATTAAACAATATATCACAGAGCCTGTAGGGTTCGGTGAGATGAGCGAAGAGACATGGGAGATTTTACATAAGTACAGTACATGGTAGTTTAAGTAGCGAACGCATGTCAACGAATAACGAGTATATATAACAAAACCTTTGTCCTATGAAGTCGATTTAACTTCCAAACATATATTTTTTAATTAATGTTAAATGTTTTCTGGCTAGTTATGTTAGATTTTATTAAAAATACGTATTCTACTTGTTAACATTATAATTTAAATTTGTGATAATTTGAGCAGAGAAGTGCGACAACTGGATATGCCAACAAACACTTTCCAAACAACGATATATCTTGGATAAGTCGCTCCACAACATTGCTGCTTGGACCATCGACTTCCTTTGATGCTACTTATTTCATAATGAAATTATATTAGTTTGGAGTAAATATATGTTTTCTCATGTTCTGCATTCTGCACCCACATTATAGTGAGTAAATATGCCATATTACTTCATTACTTAAATAATGCTAGGAGGGTTTGAGTAGCTTTGGGTATTTAGTGCACAGAATCTCCAATAGATGGGGCGAGAGTCGCCCCATCTCTCTCACCCGAGAGAGAGTCGAAACTTAATTTAAAATTGATATATCTTTGTTCTCGAACATGATATATTTCATTTGGTGCAATTATAATAATGTTCATATATCGGTCTTTCTGGAGGCATATAAGATTTTAGGCTTTATTAGCGTATCTTTGTTAATTATACAATATATCGGCAAGTGCGTAGGCGTCTGCACTCCATGCCCGACAAGCTACTGAGCGCTACTATAAAAACATATGTATCTTCACTTGAGCTATAAATATGTCTATTGTAATGTATTTAAAATGAAGCTCTTATTTCTATCTTGCTTAAGACTTATAAAACATTTGTGTTTATTAACGAATTTACGTGAAATAAACATTGATCTGAGAGAGAGTTGCTCTGTCGTTCAGTCTGTACGGGGTGGGAGCTCCGTAATTTTTAAAATACAATAATCTTCATTAGAAATTTAAATATGTCTATAGTAAAGTGTTTAAAGTGAAGCTAATATGTCTGTCTTTCTTGAGACATATAAAACATATATGTTTACTAACGAATTCACGTGAAATAAACATTGTTCTGAGAGAGAGTTGCTCGGTCGATCGATCTGTCCGGGGTCGGAGCTCGGCTATTATAAAAGTACACGTATCTTCGGTTTAAATTTAAATATGCCCATGGTAAGGTATTTAGAATGAAGCTTATATTTCTATCTTTCTTGTGACATATAAAACTTTTACGTTTATTAAGGAATCTGCGTGAAATAGGCGTGGTTCTGAGATGAATGCTGCGGTTTTCGAGCTCGACGCGCGGCAATGGACGCCATATACACATCCAGTGGGTGTTATTGAACCCCATACCCATTTTATGGGTGGTTGGAGCCCCATACCCATTCTATGGGTGGTTGGAGTCCCATACCCATCCTGTGGGTTGTAGTGGACGCCATACTCATCCTGTGGGTGGTATTGGACCCCATACCCTTCCTGTGGGTGGATGTGATCCCCATACTCATCCTCTGGGTGGATGTGACCCTCATACCCATCCTGTGGGTGGTATTGCACCCCTTACTCACCTAACAGGTGGTAGTGGACAATATACCGATCCTGTAGTTGGTATAGTAGACACAATACCATCCTGTTTAGAGTAGTTTACCCCATAGACATTCCAATGAACCATCGTTTTCTGTTAGCGTTCCTACAAAACATCCTTTAAAGATTTGTAAAGCACCAACTATGGTATATAATATTGATTGGTGAAGGACTGTTATTCTATGTAATAATTTTTAGTGCTTATTATAATTGACTAAGAACAACTAATATTTCTCAAAACAAAACTACGAACCTTCAATAGGAAGTAGCTGATCTATAATATTCTAAGAGCATGGACAATAGTAGGTAAATTTCACAACCCATGTGGGACCTGAAAAGTACAATTTTCCTTATAATTGAACCAATCACGACTATTCTGCTATCTAGGTTGACGGACGGGTACTGTGAGACGCAAGTTGGTACGTGAGGAAGAGTTTGGGCCTTGGAAAAAAAAGTAACTGGGAATATATCACATATTTACTAATTCATATTCAACATATTGACTTTAAGCATTAAGTCATATATGTGCTGTCTTGTGTGAGAACGGGTTGTAATTTGTCCCTTACCTGAAGTTAATTTTTAAAATATGTATCTCATATTGACCCCCACCTCTCTCATGTTAGTTCAAACTATATTAAAGTCTTAAAAATATATTTTGGTTAACAAGTGTTTGAAATAAGCATAACTCCTTTTCAGCTAATAGAACAGTCCTACAAAAGCCGTCTCCAGTGAAGACTACACTTCACAATACACCTTCAACGCCATCAGTATTTCCTCATGAAGGTAATAAGTTAATTTTTAAAATGTGTATTTCATGTTGACCCCCACCTCTCTCATGTTAGTTCAAACTATATTAAAGTCTTAAAAATATTATTTGGTTAAAAAGTGTTTGAAATAAACATAACTCCTTTTCAGCTAATAGAACAGTCCTACAAAAGCCGTCTCCAGTGAAGACTACACTTCACAATACACCGTTGACGCCATCAGTATTTCTTCATGAAGGTAATAAGTAATTATTTAAAATATATATCATGTTGACCCACTCTCTCATGTTGACCCTCATTCTCTCTCTCATGTTGACCTCCCTTTTCTCATGTTGAAATTTGTTTTGTTAATTTTGTTCTGTCACCTCTTCTTATTCTGTGTGTATGTGTCTATCTGTCTCTGTATGTCTCTCTATCTTTCTTTTCTTTCTTTTTCTTTATTTATTTCTTTCTTTTCTTTTTTCTTCTCTTCTCATGTTGGCCCTCCTCTCTCTCATGATAACCCCCCCCCCCTCTCTGATGTTGGCTCACCCTCTTTCTGATGTTGGGTAGTTTAAATGTGATGTAGACATATAGTATAACTTATAATATTAGTATGCAGTAGTAAAAGCTCATGAAATTTGTTGATTATACAGTACAGTAGTTAGATTTTAATAGCTAAATCTTGCAATCTTAAAGACAATGAGCTGGTCACGCCAAGTACTTCAGTCGTTAGGACTCCAAGGTCAAGGAATTTATTCGACCCAAAGTCACCAGACAAGAACGATGGGAGTTTGAAAGAAATGATGCAGAATATGAGTAAGTTTTGAAAGTTTAATTAATTTATTATGTAGCCTATAACCTATATGTACCCTATGGGTGATAGGCATAAGTTTCATGTTCAAGTAGACTGCAAACTGAGCAGGTTAGATTGCTGAATTTGCTTCCAATTATATAAGCAGTTTCATAATTACTAAGAAATTATCCCATTATCTATCACATCAGTCATAGCCTACTTTTTGGGTGCTTTCTCAGTGTCAGTTATTTTAAAATATACTTTATAATGCTTTTATTTTAAATGTACATTCAAGATATGTAATATAATAGCATGTACACTTTCTATATACTGTATAAATTTCCAGGTAACATGTTGCAGGCCATATACACTGAAGTGAATGAACTGAAAAGTGATGTGAATGAACTGAAAAGTGATGTGAAGATATTGAAAGCAACTTTGACTACAAAAGAAACAGACAAGATCATAGAAGATCTAATACCAAATCCTATTGCTGCAGAAGGTGATCTTAATGTTCTCAATAGGAAGTTAGCGGAATCGAGTTTCAGAACAAAATTTGTAAGTGGTATTTTAACAGTAATGTTTCCTTCAATTTTTCAAATTAAATATTACAGATATTTGCTAATTTTCTAATTAAAATTTTTTGATAGTTCATGCAGAAAAGATAAAATTGCTAAATAATAAGAATAATGATATAATCTTGTTTATATAGGATAGGATAAAATATAACACTTACGTATTTGTAAATTATGTAATATTAACACAGAGTCTTTCAAACTCTCCTGAGTGCTTTCTCAAGGTCTTGAGTGTATGGTTAGGATGAGGCTTACATTTCAACGACTATATTTCTCTTGCTAATTTTGTTAGTCGTTAAGATGTATCTCTTCATAACACACACACTTATCTGCTTGATGGGGGTCTGGGAGTTCTTCTACTCCCCAAGCCCGGCCCGAGGCTAGGCTTGACTTGAGAACTTTGGTCTAGTGCTTGGTGATTGTGGGGATTATCATAGAGGATTACATGCTGTTATGGAAATAGTCAACTAGAGGGTTATTTTGTAGACCCAGGTCAATATTGAAATCACCTCCTAGAATGATGTGATTTTTGTTGAGATGTTATTTATGATAAGATGCCTTATCATAAGTTATGATATATATATATATATATATATATATATATATATATATATATATATATATATATATATATATATATATATATATATATAATATATATATATATATATATATATATATATATATATATATATATATATGTATATATATATATATATATATATATATATATATATATATATATATATATATATATATATATATATATATATATATATATATATATATATATATATATATTTATATTTTGGTGTATACTGGCAGCAGGTTTTCTTTCAAACATGTTTCATTGAATATGACCGCATATTCTGTATTTATTATTTTCTGGTTTAGGGCTTCTATCCCTCTAACTATTTTCTTAGCATCAGGGCTTAATTGAAATAGGAGTTCTCCAAAACTCATTTTCGTACTTTTAAGGTGAAGAAAAGAAGTGATTTACTATAGAGTGTATTACACTTATATATATAATTTGCACGACGTTTCGAACCTCCATGGTTCATTCTCAAGTGAACAGATCTTACAATACTAGTTTCACCTCACATTTATCCCTTATGTATCCCCCCATGTTTTCACCTTCATTGTATTATCACCTGACCCAGTGCGGGTATAAAATCAAATAGTATTGTAAGATCTGTTCACTTGAGAATAGGATATTCCCTTGTTAGAGGGATAGAAGCCCTAAACCAGAAAATAATAAATACAGAATATGCGGTCATATTCAATGAAACATGTTTGAAAGAAAACCTGCTGCCAGTATACACCAAAATATAAATATATATATATATATATATATATATATATATATATATATATATATATATATATATATATATATATATATATATATATATATATATATATATATATACATACATACATACATACACATACATACACATACATACATACACACATACATACATACATACATACATATATCAAAATTACTAGTGTACTACATTTTTGTTGTTGCTTTTAGGTGTTGCTTTTAACCAGTGTACGTGGGTCTGATTGTGCAACTACGGTTCGAAGAATAATGAAGAAGATAGGAACAAACGGCCTTTGGTCATTATACAGCCTAAAAGGACAAAAGAAGAAATTAGCATTTCTAGAAAAACAAGAACTATATAATGTTATTTTAAGTAAGTAACAAAAAAATTAAATAATTTTTTTTTATTTAAAATTCACTAAAAAATTAAAATTTTCAGTTCAAATTAAGTGTACATTAAGTATAAATGATTATATTTCTATCACTTGCTCTTAAGATTGTTTCATTTAATAGAGGTTGGTCATAATTGTTCTCTGCTGCTAGTACTGTAGAACTGACTGACTTAGCTATGGGAAAATGTAAACTTAATTGGTTTATCCTTTACAGTATTTTGCAGTTTATTTCATGATCCTGTGGTTAATACTTGCATAAATAGTAGATTGCAAAATGCATTTTTATATCATTAGTATTAAATAATAATAATAATGTAAATAATTGACTTTTAAACAACGTACAATTCATTGGTCGGTGAGATTATATTAGTAATATTTTTTCATTCTTGCAAAGCCTCAATAAAGCCGTTAACATGTTAATATAAACTTGATCACCTTCCACTTTTTTTCTCATGTGCTACCTACATGTACGAAACCTTATTCCTAAATGCATATCTTGTTCTGAAACTTGTCTTTTATATGTTGTGTATCACCATCTCTGGAGAGTTTTATCTGATGTGTAAATTACTTTTAATTTTACAGAATATTATTGTTATACAGAATTTGTTATATAAATAACTGTTAATTTTACAGAATCATCTATCAACGCACATCCGCAAGTTAAGGTGGAAGACGTGACCTTTCAAATTTCTGAAGTACTTAAACATGCTCCAAACAGGCCTGGTGGATCTAGGTACAAGGTAAAATAATTTAAATTTTTTTTGTTTTCACTAATTATCTGTTTATATATATATATATATATATATATATATATATATATATATATATATATATATATATATATATATATATATATATATATATATATATATGTCGTACCTAGTAGCCAGAACGCACTTATCAGCCTACTATGCAAGGCCCAATTTGCCTAATAAGCCAAATTTTCATGAATTAATATATTTTCTCTAATTTTTTTCTTATGAAATGATAAAGCTACCCATTTCATTATGTATGAGGTCAATTTTTTTTTAATGGTGTTAAAATTAACGTAGATATATGACCGAACCTAACCAACCCTACCTAACCTAACCTAACCTATCTTCACAGGTTAGGTTCGGTTAGGTAGCAGAAAAAGTTAGGTTAGGTTAGGTTAGGTAGGTTAGGTAGTCGAAAAAACATTAATTCATGAAAACTAGGCTTATTAGACAAATCGGGCCTTGCATAGTAGGCCAAGAAGTGCGTTCTGGCTACTAGGTACGACATATATATATATATATATATATATATATATATATATATATATATATATATATATATATATGTCGTACCTAGTAGCCAGAACTCACTTCTCAGCGTACTATGCGAGGCCCGATTTGCCTAATAAGCCAAGTTTTACTGAATTAATATATTTTCTCTAATTTTTTTCTTATGAAATGATAAAGCAACCCATTTCATCATGTATGAGGTCAATTTTTTTTTATTGGAGTTAAAATTAACGTAGGTATATGACCGAACCTAACCAACCCTACCTAACCTAACCTAACCTATCTCTATAGGTTAGGTTAGGTTAGGTAGCCGAAAACGTTAGGTTAGGTTAGGTTAGGTAGGTTAGGTTGTCGAAAAAACATTAATTCATGAAAACTAGGCTTATTAGGCAAATCAGGCCTTGCATAGTAGGCTGAGAAGTGAGTTCTGGCTACTAGGTACGACATATATATATATATATATATATATATATATATATATGTCGTACCTAGTAGCCAGAACTCACTTCTCAGCCTACTATTCAAGGCCCGATTTGCCTAATAAGCCAAGTTTTCCTGAATTAATATATTTACTATAATTTTGTTCTTATGAAATGATAAAGCAACCCTTTTCTCTATGTATGAGGTCAATTTTTTTTTTTTTGGAGTTAAAATTAACGTAGATATATGACCGAACCTAACCAACCCTACCTAACCTAACCTAACCTATATATATTGGTAAGGTTAGGTTAGGTAGCCAAAAAAAGCTAGGTTAGGTTAGGTTAGGTAGGTTAGGTAGACGAAAAAACATTAATTCATGAAAACTTGGCTTATTAGGCAAATCGGCCCTTGAATAGTAGGCTGAGAAGTGCGTTCTGGCTATTAGGTACGACATATATATATATATATATATATATATATATATATATATATATATATCGTACCTAGTAGCCAGAACACACTTCTCAGCCTACAATGCAAGGCCTGATTTGCCTAATAAGCCAAGTTTTCATGAAATAATTGTTTTTCGATTACCTAACCTACCTAACCTAACCTAACTTTTTCGGCTATCTAACGCAACCTAACCTATAAAGATAGGTTAGGTTAGGTAGGGTTGGTTAGGTTCGGTCATATATCTACGTTAATTTTACCTCCAATAAAAAAAATTGACCTCATATAAAATGAAATGGGTAGCTTTATCTTTTCATAAGAAAAAAATTAGAGAAAATATATTAATTCATGAAAACTTGGCTTATTAGGCAAATCGGGCCTTGCATAGTAGGCTGAGAAGTCCATTCTGGCTACTAAGTACGACATATATATATATATATACTCCCCTGGGGTTGAAAGCCATCGATGAGGTCCTTGATAAGAAAATCGCCGACCTTAAGAGGATGGATGGGAGGATTGAGGATATTGATGCTCATGATGCACTCTACCTCATCACCAGATGTCTGTCCCTCCCCAGGTTAACCTACTTTCTGAGGTGTTCACCATCTTACAGTAGCCAAAAACTAAGTGAGTATGACCGGTTACTGAAATCAATGCTAGAAAAAGCCCTTAACCTCTCTCTCGATGACCTACAGTGGAAACAAGCCTCTCTTCCCGTAAGACTTGGGGGTCTCGGAGTTCGAACAGCAACGCAAATCGCTGTTCCAGCCTTCCTGTCCTCCTTATCAGCATCCGACGACCTTGTGAAGGAAATTCTACCTGCCCACTTACATCAGCTGGCAGGTGTACATGATCCCAATTTTACACGCTGTGCCACAGAGTGGGCCTCTCGTGCAGGCCAATCACCTCAACCACCATCCCCAAAATCCCACAAGCAATCCAGCTGGGATGGTCCCATTGTAGACCAAGTTGCTGCAGAGTGCCTGGGTGCTGCAACAACACAACACGACATTGCTCGCCTCACAGCAGTAGCAGCACCACATGCAGGGGATTTCCTGTTAGCAACCCCAATGTCGGCAACTGGCACGCGTCTCACACCACACGCCCTCCGAATTGCTGTGGCCCTCCGCCTTGCTGCCCCAATCCACACCAGATATAGGTGTATTTGCGGCGAGGTGGTGGCTGACAGGTACGGTCACCATGGCCTACTCTGCCAAAGCACAGGGGGATGGCACTCGAGGCACAGTGAAGTTAACAACATCATCAAGAGGAGCCTCACCACAGCTGGATGCCCAGCTGAAAGAGAGCCCCGTTACCTAATGCCCCGTAACTCTGATGCTCTTATTGGTCGCCCGGATGGTATCACAGTGAACCCCTGGAAGAATGGCAAGCAGTTGGTATGGGACTACACGTGCGTATCAACCCTGGCTAACACCTACATTAACCTCAGTGTTGCACAACCAGGTGGCGCTGCCACCCACAGGGAAGCAGCCAAATCCCGTAAGTATAGAGAACTGGATCACCACTACAATTTTGTCCCCATTGCTTCTGAGACGCTCGGCGCCTGGGGTAAAAGTGCTACCAGTTTTTTGAAGGAACTGGGTTCTAGGCTCATCGAAACAACAAGGGACCCGAGAGCTGCAAGCTTTCTTTTCCAGCGCCTCAGTGTGGCGATACAGAGGGGAAATGCGCACTGCATCCAGGGTTCCTGCCCGCCATCTGAGGAGCTGGAGGAACTCGACAACCTATGACAACCATCTTTGTAACCCATATGTAACTCCTTTTTTGTAACAAAGTTCAAATAAAGTAAATATATATGTGTACATACAAAAGAATGGGGGTGGTAGGAGAAGATAATATTAGTGTTCAGTGAGAAACCACAAGGTCTCCTCTGAATACTTTTTATTTTCTTCTCCGAGGCTATGGGTCCCCACATTGGCACCAGAGGTGGTACCCTCACAAACTTTTATATATATATATATATATATATATATATATATATATATATATATATATATATATATAGATATATAGATATATAGATATATAGATAGATATATAGATAGATAGATAGTCAGTGTCAGACTACGGAGGAAAATTGAAACAAGAATTTTTCCGATGCAGGAACCACACACAGGCCCAAACATGGATAATCATAGCATAAAAATAGTAAATATTTACAATGAATTAGTGAGACAAATGTGTTCCAATGATCCTACTTAAATCGCCCTTTAATTGATCTATTAAAAATGGATCTAAGTTATATAAACCGCTGCTAATGTTCAATTTACTTTCTTTGTGATCTGTATCAAAGCAGATCCAATTATGTTTCTGTTATAGGTACTATTACAATTCATTATTGAAGAAGCCATCTCCCAATCTATGTTTGGGCCTGTGTGTGGTTGCTGCATCGGATGGGCCAATAGGCCCTCTGCAGTGTCCACGTATTGTACCTCGCCTCACTCCACCATTCTCTCCTGCCTATTTATGTCCAGTTCTCGACCTGTAAATCCACTCGTTCTGAAGATGTCCTAATGTCCGAAGATGTCCTAATGTCTTAACAGCAAGTGTTTCTGTCAAATTCCTTAAGGAAATATCTTAGTTCCCCATTATGACCTCTCCACAAATCAGGTTTTTCAACTGCTTCAAGCTCATTTTCTTCCAGATTATAATGCATTGCATACTTTAGTCCCAAAAAGACATGGTCACTTTTACCCAAGGGAGGGAGGTACTGAATGATAAATCTCTCCTCTTTCCTGGTAAATATAATATCCAGCATGGAGGGAACATCCCCTTCCCTCATATATATATATATATACATATATATATATATATATATATATATATATATATATATATATATATATATATATATATATATATATATATATATATATATATATATATATATATATATTTGTGTGTGTGTAATCTATATAAACAAATAAATATTAATTAATTTTGTTAATATCTTTTCAGGGAAAACTTGCAAGTACGATTCGTATACAAGAGGGGCAACAAGAGGCAGAGGATGTCTACTAAGAAAATTCACAATTAAGTGTTTATCCTCACTCTTGATATATGGTCTTCTCTGGTCTCTTTATTTTCTCTCCTCACAAATGTCCCTTTTTTTAATTTCTTTTACGTTTCCTGTTTTTCTTGTCTCTTTTTATCTCTCCTTTCCTCCTCTCTTCTAACACCTCTCGTTTTCTGTCTCTTCTAGCTTCTCTCTTCCTTTACTTTTTACATTTGTGGAATTCACTTGCGTCGTTTTTATCTTGTATCTTTTTCTTATCTTGTCTTTCTCTTCCCCTTCTCTTCAATGTTCTCTCATTTCTCTCTCCCCTCTCTGTTGTTTCTATTCTGTCTTCTCTCCCCTTGCCTTAATTTTGTTCTGTCTCCTCTCTTCTTGCATGGTGCTAACATTTGAATAAATGATTTACAATTTGTATTTTTAGTCATAGAAAAACTATAGTGTTGTGTTATATAGTATATACTCAGGAAATTTTACTTGTTTTAGTTTTAAGTAACAATAACTGCTTGTGACGTCAGACTGATCTCAGCATACCATGAATCACAGCCTGCTTGACGATGAATTGTTTGAAGGTGCTTAATTGTCAAGTTCTCTTGAATAATATATATTTTTTCTCTCTTTTTTCTTTCTATCTTTCTTTTTCTTTCTTTCTCTTTTGTTTTCTTTCTCTTTTGTTTTCTTTCTCTCTTTCTTTCTTTCTTTTTCTCTTTCTTTCTCTTTCTTTTTCTCTTTCTTTTTCTATTTCTTTCTTTCTCTGAAAGAAAGAAAAATCTTTCACTTTCTACATGAATATTATACTTAACTGTGTTTACATTCACTTGTAGATTTATATTTTTAGTTAATTAGTCCTAAACTTTAAGATTTTACTTTATAATTTGAATAAATGATTTATAATTTGTATTTTTAGTCATAGAAAAACTATAGTGTTATGTTATATAGTATATAATGTATACTCAGGAAATTTTACTTGTTTTAGTTTTAAGTAACAATAACTGCTTGTGACGTCAGACTGATCTCGGCATGACATGAATCACAGCCTGCTTGATCATGAATTGTTTGAAGGTGCTTAATTGTCAAGTTCTCTTGAATAATATACATTTTGTCTCTCTTTCTTTTTCTTTCTCTTTTTCTTTTTCTTTCTTTCTCTTTCTTTCTCTTGTTTTCTTTCTCTTTCTTTTTCTCTTTCTTTCTCTGAAAGAAAGAAATCCTCTTTCTCTTTCTACATGAATATTATACTTGACTGTGTTTACATTCACTTGTAGATTTTTATTTTTAGTTAATTAGTCCTAAACTTTTGATTTATTGATTTTTATTTTTAGTCATAGAAAAACTATAATGTTATATGTATACTCGGGAAATTTTACTTGTTTTAGTTTTAAGTAACAATAACTGCTTGTAACATCAGACTGATCTCAGCATGACATGAATCACAGGCTGCTTGATCACGAAATCTATTGTGTTCACATATTGCATATATAAATTTTTATAGATTTTTAGATTTTTACTTTTATATTCTGTTATAGATATAGTCTATATTTCGAGCTATTACATATATTTTGTTGTATTACTCATTCTTAATTAAATATAATATTTTAATTCTCTTTTTGTTCCCTATTTATTTGTAATTTGCATATACATATATAGGATGTCCATTTCTTTCTCAGATATGTCTTCTTTCTTTCTCTCCCTTTCTATTTCAGATATGAATTAAAAAATTATTATACCCTAATTTACCCTAAACGTTTTAATGTAGGTAATTAAAAGATTATAAAAAAGTTTTTAGAAATGTTAATTATTTACGTTCTAAGGTTGTATATAAAAGTTCTCAAAAAACCTTTTCTAAACGTAATTATAAACGTGCTGAAAACAATGAAATGTCGTTTTTAGGATGTTTTAAAAACATGAAAATGTTTGCTGGGTAGTTGCATCTTGCAGTACTGGCACTCTACTCAGTCATGTTACATGACATCTTTTATTGTGGTACAGCAGTTGCTCTGTAAACATTACTTAATAAATTAAGGTCCCCCTACTCCTGTGTTGTTTTTTCTCCCCGATCAGAAAATGAGATAATGGAGCGAGTATAAGGATTACTCGCTACATTCACAAAACTTCCTGGGAATACGTTATTAATGAATAAATATGATATATTTACTCATTATAATGTTGGTGCTGAATGTACAACACGAAAAAATATAATTTTCATTTGAAAAAGTATCTTTTTATAAAGAAATTAGGCGAAAATAAAGAGCTGGTGACGCCAAATCAAGTCGACGATCCAAGCGTCGGTTAGGTTAGGTTAGGTCAGCCTAACCTAACATATCATATTTATTCATTACTAACGTATTGCCAGGAAGCTTTGTGAAGCTTGTGTAGCTTGTGGTAGCTTGTGGTAATTAGCTGGACCCGTGTGTTATGTTTACGATTGCGGGCGGCGTCCTTACCAAGCCGGGATTATGTCCAAAACATCACTAAACTTATATATAAAAATAAATAAAATATGTTTATTCAGGTAAGGTACATACATACAAGTGATGTTACATTAATGGATCAATATATAGATAGAGCTAGTACATACAATGCCTAAAGCCACTATTACGCAATGCGTTTCGGGCAGGAAGAACATTAATATCTAGAACTTAATACTAATTGAGCATAACCTGTTAAGTAGAAGATTTTAATTATTAATTGCATTATATTGTCGTTTTAATCGTGAACACGTACACATATGTGAAACGTCCGAAGTGGTAAAAATATTGTGCGATGTTGTCAATGTACGGAGTGTCTAAACTGCCACTTTTATACAACTACAAATATCTTCGATTTTACTTAAAAAATATTTGTCTGGTAAAAGTTTTATATAATGCTTCCATTTCTGACTAATAAATAATTTAATTTATCAAAATGTTTTCAACCATATTTTTTCGGCGTTCAACTATTCCAACATGGGCGACCATTTTGGGAACGCGATACTTGGGTCAGGTTCATTATGGTTTGGAGCACATCCACTATGGGAGAGCTGTTTCCTTCAAAAAGCTTAATCGTGTAGCATTATGTTTAAATAAACAATTCCAAGTACATTCTTTGATTGATAAACATGAGGATAAATACAAGTGTTAATTGTAAATGACTAGGTATAAACAAAAATAAGAAAGGAAAGATGATATGTGGAACCAGACAAAAACATTGGAACGCTTAGGTGATGAGAGGGTAAACAACCGCCGCCATTTTAGCGCCACAGCAGGTGAGGTCCAGCACGAGCATTAAGGGAAAACCTTGACACAAACTGCACCTATCATAAAGAAGAAGCACCACCATTGACCACCAAGTGCTCACATCAAGTCTAACTCTAAGAAACAACGCTCAAGCCTTGACGCTTCTCCCAACATCCGGGAGAGAAAACCTTCACACAAACTGCACCTGTCATAAAGAAGATGAAGACTCACCAGTGTCCACAGTGTCCAAAGGTATTCACCCGTCCTGGAAATGTGAAGCGTCACATGCTAGTGCATTCAGGTGACAAACCTCATGAGTGTCCAGAGTGTGGGAAGAGATTCAGTCGTCTTGGAAATATGAAGGCTCACATATTAGTGCATTCAGGTGATAAACCTCATGAGTGTCCAGAGTGTGGGAAGAGATTCAGTCAGCTTGGAAATATGAAGACTCACATGTTAGTGCATGTGGATCAGAGACCTTTTCAATGTGCCGAGTGTGGCAAAAAATTTAGAGAACGTGGAACGATAATAAGGCACTTGTTAGTGCATTCAGGTGATAAACCTCATGAGTGTCCAGAGTGTGGGAAGAGATTCAGTCAGAGTGGATATATGAAGACTCACAGGATGGTGCATGCCGATGAAAGACCTTTTCAATGTGCCGAGTGTGGCAAAAAATTTAAAGAACGTGGAACTATAATAAGGCATATGTTAGTGCATTCAGGTGACAAACCTCATGAGTGTCAAGAGTGTGGGAAGAGATTCAGTGAGCGTGGAAATATGAAGAGGCACAAGATGATACATGCAGATAATAGGCAAAACACTTTGAGTGTGGAAGATAATTAAGAGAATATTGAAGGATAATGAGGCATATAATGGTATATTAACTTACCTTTAATCTAACAGTGTGCTATTACAATGTTAGTTGGATGTTCTTCAGAGGTAATTATATTTCGTTTGTGAAAAACACTTCACCATTAAAGGTAAAAATCTGAAGATATTTTTTATTATATTGTGCTTTCTGTTTTTCTCTGTGGAAATTTATTTAAAATGTGATATACTTTGTAGCTAAGTTATGGACATTTTTGTTGTAATATTATTTAGTATTGGAGCTGGTGAAGAAGACAGTCTGAGACATATTTAAGATGAGACCATTTGATTGGCTAAGAAATGTATGTTAATCATGGAATATTCTCATCAGATTTATATGCAAACTGATGTACATTTTTTATTTTTTGTTTAAGCCTTTTTTTTGAGTTCTTCTCTTGATTATAAATATTTCACCAAAAAGTTTCTTGAAGGCATTTATAACTGTCAGTCAAGTTAATATGAAATTTAAATTTATATTACTCTAGAAATTTATATCACTCTAAATTTACCAGAGATTTATATTACTCTAGCCTAACTTTATCAGTTATGCTGTAATTGTCTGGGAATAATATTTTACCCGATTTACCTGAGGGCCACTAACCCTAGTGGCCTCAATGAGAATAGGAAGCCGGTGGCTTGTTGAAGGTCCCCCCCTCTCCATTTGCCTTCATGACCTTTTCCAGGTATGTTCTGAAATTCAGCACAGTTTTGGCAGTTATGGCTTTGGCGGGTAGGTAGTTCCATTGATCAATAACCCTGTGGGTGAAAAAACCTGATTCAAAGTTATATTAGCCTAATTGGCAATTATATTAGCGTGACTGTCAAGTTATATCAAAGAGATATTTATTTATGTTGTGGTGCTCGTGGGTTCTATTACATCTATCAATGAAAAGTTTCAGATCAGGATTAGCATTTAGGAACAAGGTTTTTTTTTGTACATGTGAACATGTTATGAACACTCCCGAAAAAATGTATCTTCTTGTATATAAATGAATAAATAAATTCGTTTGATAAATTTTAATGCTTGTAGGTGAGAACACAGACAGTATGGTTTTCGATCTGGAAGATCCTGTGTATCGAATTTACTCAGTTTCTATGATCGAGCAACAGAGATATTACAGGAAAGAGATGGTTGGGTTGACTGCATCTATCTGGACCTAAAAAAGGCTTTCGACAGAGTTCCACATAAGAGGTTGTTTTGGAAACTGGAAAATATTGGAGGAGTGACAGGTACGCTTCTAACATGGATGAAAAATTTTCTGACTGATAGAAAAATGAGGGCTGTGATCAGAGGCAATGTATCGGACTGGAGAAATGTCACAAGTGGAGTACCACAGGGTTCAGTTCTTGCACCAGTGATGTTTATTGTCTACATAAATGATCTACCAATTGGTATACAGAATTATAAGAAAAGCAGTCTCCGTGGTGTAGTGGTAAGACACTCGCCTGGCGTTCCGCGAGCGCTATGTCATGGGTTCGTATCCTGGCCGGGGAGGATTTACTGGGCGCAATTCCTTAACTGTAGCCTCTGTTTAACGCAACAGTAAAATGTGTACTTGGATGAAAAAACGATTCTTCGCGGCAGGGGATCGTATTCCAGGGACCATAGGATTAAGGACTTGCCCGAAACGCTACGCGTACTAGAGGCTGTACAAGAATGTAACAACTCTTGTATATATCTCAAAAAAAAAAAAAAAAAAAAATATGAACATGTTTGCTGATGATGCTAAGATAATAGGAAGGATAAGAAACTTAGATGATTGTCATGCCCTTCAAGAAGACCTGGACAAAATAAGTACATGGAGCGCCACTTGGCAAATGGAATTTAATGTTAATAAATGCCATGTTATGGAATGTGGAATAGGAGAACATAGACCCCACACAACCTATATATTATGTGAGAAATCTTTAAAGAAGTCTGATAAAGAAAGAGATCTAGGGGTGGTTCTAGATAGAAAACTATCACCTGAGGACCACATAAAGAATATTGTGCGAGGAGCCTATGCCACGCTTTCTAACTTCAGAATTGCTTTTAAATACATGGATGGGGATATACTAAAGAAATTGTTCACGACTTTTGTTAGGCCAAAGCTAGAATATGCAGCAGTTGTGTGGTGCCCATATCTTAAGAAGCACATCAACAAACTGGAAAAGGTGCAAAGACATGCTACTAAGTGGCTCCCAGAAATGAAGGGCAAGAGCTACGAGGAGAGGTTAGAGGCATTAAATATGCCAAAACTAGAAGACAGAAGAAAAAGAGGTGATATGATCACTACATACAAAATAGTAACAGGAATTGATAAAATCGATAGGGAAGATTTCTTGAGACCTGGAACGTTAAGAACAAGAGGTCATAGATATAAACTAGCGAAACACAGATGCCGAAGAAATATAAGAAAATTCACTTTCGCAAACAAGAGTGGTAGACGGTTGGAACAAGTTAGGGGAGAAGGTGGTGGAGGCCAAGACCGTCAGTAGTTTCAAAGCATTATATTACAAAGAGTGCTGGGAAAATGGGACACCACGAGCGTAGCTCTCATCCTGTAACTACACTTAGGTAATTACACTTGTGAACGCCAGCTAGCGCACAAGTACATGAGCGCACAAAATACTTTTACACAAAAGACATGTACTGACAGGCGTGTGGCTTCTGACTTCGTTTTTATTGAATAATTAATTTATTTATTTATTTATTTTTATATATATATACAAGAAGGTACACTAGGATTGTGCGGATACATAGCATAGTAATTACATTCTTGTAAAGCCACTAGTACGCGCAGCTTTTCGGACAGGTTGTTGTTGTTGTTGTTTAAGATTCACTACTCAGAATAATAAGTTCCAGTAGCACGGGCTATGGTGAGCCCGTAAAATGGGCAGGTCCTTATTCTAAGAAAATTTTAAGTAGGTAAAAACTAGCAAAATTTATAAAAATGATAACAGGTATATAGCAAGAAAAAAAATAAAGATGAGAGAAATTTGTAGGTATATTAAAGCACATAGGTAGCTCAGATTGATTGCATTATTATTACAAATTAGGCGCTTAACTATAATACTTATTATTATGTACACGTATAATTATTATATAATAAATGTAAAAGGAGTTTATCCAAAAATTGACAAAAGTCTTGTGTTTTGTAACCAATTATGTGCCTTTGTAATTAATCCTTTACCCCACTGCCCACGGGATGGGTATGGGGTGCATAATAAAGAAAGAAATAATAATTTTGTGCGTTGTATCATGTTTGTGGCCATTTGCGTGTGTTGTGTTTACGTTGGCGGTCCTTACCAAGCCCTGATTATGTCCATCACATCACTAAACTTTATTTAATAACTATATGCCTGTTAATTAAAAGATTTTAATTATTAATAGCATTTTATTGTCGATTTAATATTGAACACGTACACATAAGCGAAACGTCCAAAACTGGTTTTCTGAAATGGTAAAGATATTAGTGTGCGATGGTGTCAATATAAGGAGTATCTTGTATCCCTGTGGGGAGAACTGTTTCCTTCAAAAAGTATAATCGTGTGGGATTATGTTTAAAGAAACAATTCCAAAGTACATTCTTTGAAAAACATGAGGATAAATACAAGCATTAGTTGTAAATGACCAGTTATAAAAAGAAATAAGAAGTAGGAAAATGCTAGCATGTTAGCTAGCATGAAAATGTTAGCACAAGAGAATGTGTAGAGTGTATATTTAGCATGTTTAGGGCTTTAAACAGAGAGGCTGTGTGTTGTTGGAAGACAGTTTTATAGTTCGTAATGCTTCAGCGAATTTAGGGATCATTGTGGGTTATGCACCCCCATGTTGTCTAATTTATATGCATATGTCTGTGTAGGGAATTTTATTGCGATCATAGTGATACAAAAAAGAACGATGTTGAACAAGTTTGGACTTGATAAACCTGAAAAGAGTATGTTCGGGCTGTCTGGCGTGCAGGGCTAACAATCGACTTAGTTTTTTATTTGGTGCCGGCATCACGTTAGCTTTGGTGACATGTTACACATATGTTCCTCTAGAACATTTCATTGAGAACACATTGATACCAAAATAAAACACGTACATTGAAAATTACAGTCAAAACATGAAAAAGAGTATAAACTTTTCAGTAAGGGTGTAGTTGATGTGCAGTTAGGCATACGGTAGCGGGTAACCCTTGGGCAACTTCCCATGGTCTTGCGGGTTGGGCGCACCCATGTTTTGTACTTTATTTTCATATGTCTGTGTATGGAATTTTATTACGATCACAGTGATACCTAAATTAACGACGTAGAATTATTGTGGGGTTGACAAACCTGAAAAGAGCAAAAACATTTCATTGCTGTTTGGCGCTCACGGCTAACAATCGCCATAGTTTTTTATTTGGTGCGGGTCTCACGTCGGCTTTGGTAAAATTTTATATGTATATATTCCTCTAGAGCATTCTCTTGTGAACAAGTTGATACCAAATTTTAATACATACATGGAAAATTAAGGTGAGCAGACCGTAAAGAGTATACACTTTTTAGTGTCGCCACGCGGTCACCCAAAATGCTCGGCGCACAAGGGGAAAGTTAAAGAACCGTCTGCCGGGAGCGCGATAGTGTTATTAACTTCTCAGATGTGGGGTGGGAGACCAGGCCCCCCAGTCAGAGTGTGATGGAAAACTGGGTTCTGTAACCCCCGCTACAATGGTCCCAGACCAAGCAGCTCCTGACTCTCCCTGCTTGATGGGGTTCTGGGAGTAGTTCTGCTCCCCAAGCCCGGCCCGAGGCCAGGCTTGACTTGTGAGTGCTTGATCCACCACGTCCCGACTACCCCTCTCTGCTCTCCCTCCCACCTCTGTGGCAGGGTTGGGCCCAAATCCCCCAGTGATGACCACCTCATCACATCGAGTGGCTCCATCTCTCATTGTAACAACTGCACCTTTTACCCCCTTCCTTCCTACTGGGGGTGCTTGGCGCTGTTCCCTCCGCACTCACATTCACACGATTCCTTGCGGTTCTAGTACGTTCCATCTTTGTTTGGTTCTTCTACATGGAGTAAGTATTTTCTTGTTGATTCAAGATCTAGATTCTAGAGTCATGTTGATTCTGCTCGTCCTGATGATTTATTCATCCATAAACACCAAGTGGATTTGGTGAATACCTTTGTCACTATTAACCCCACCGGTACTGGTACACATGTCATTGCAGCTCCTTCTCGGGAAGCAGCTGTCCGCTTAGCCTCGATGTTCTGCATTGGAGAGACGTCTGTTCAGATCTCAAAAAAAGGCTTGGTTAAATGCCAGGATTGGCACAGTTATTCTCTCCCACCATGTAGCGACTGGAGATAGGGAGCTGAAAGACTGCCACAAGGATATTGAACATATCCTTGAGGCCCAAGGCCATTCTATCCTCCAGATTCATATGTTACTCGACCCCTCCCTCGTGGTTGTCATGGCCAGTCTCTTTGCGTAATGAAGATCACTTATGATAGTAGGTCCCTTCTGTCTTTCATAATTCTTGCTGGTGCCAGATGCTCCGTTCAGGAGTACATCTGCTCTCCTCGCCTCTGCAATAAGTGCTGGAAATTTGGGCATGGTTCCCTCAAATGCACAAGTGTCATGTCTTTATGCCCCCTGTGTGGACACTCAGGTCATTCTAAGACGGTGCTTCTCTTCCCAATCTCACTGCATCAATTGCAGTGATGCCCACCCTACCTTCTCTTGCACGTGTTCAACTACAAATTTGAGAAAGCCATCCTCAGTTAGAAACATCATAATCGTTTATCTTTTCCTGAGGCGAGACGCCAAGTACACCATCTTCCATCTTTCTCTGGCGTGTCTATGCTCATGTGTTGCGTTCCACTTCTTGCCCTCTCCCTTTTTCTCAGTTTTGATTCATTTTTGAGTTTGAGTCCAAAACTAACCATTTCCAACTATTTTTATACTACAAACAACATAATTTGAATTGCCTTGCCACATATAATTATTAAATATTCAACTAGAAACCTCAACTTACCTTCTTGTTTATCTTCTTGATTGATGCAACACATCTTGAAGTTAAAAATTCTTGACAATTTACATAACCTATACTAACAGAACACTAAAATTAACACATAAAATTACTGTACAGTTCCTTAGGCAAACTTAGTTTTCACTGCCAGCTGCAGAAGCCTCACTGGTTGAAGGCATTTGGCTTGCCTGTGACGCCTCATTTGTTGAAGGCACTGGGCTTGCCTGTGACGCCTCACTTGTTGAAGGCGCTGGGCTTGCCTATGACGCCTCACTTGTTGAAGGCACTGGGCTTGACTGTGACGCCTCAATTGTTGAAGGCGCTGGGCTTGCCTGTGACGCCTCACTTGTTGAAGGCGCTGGGCTTGCCTGTGACGCCTCACTTGTTGAAGGCGCTGGGCTTGACTGTGACGCCTCACTTGTTGAAGGCGCTGGGCTTGCCTGTGACGCCTCACTTGTTGAAGACGTTGGGCTTGCCTGTGACGCCTCACTTGTTGAAGGCGCTGGGCTTGCCTGTGACGCCTCACTTGTTGAAGGCGCTGGGCTTGCCTGTGACGCCTCACTTGTTGAAGGCGCTGGGCTTGCCTGTGACGCCTCACTTGTTGAAGGCGCTGGGCTTGCCTGTGACGCCTCACTTGTTGAAGGCGCTGGGCTTGCCTGTGACGCCTTACTTGTTGAAGGCGCTGGGCTTGACTGTGACGCCTCACTTGTTGAAGGCGCTGGGCTTGCCTGTGCTGTCTCACTTGTTGAAGGTGCTGGTTTGATTTAAATATCATATAAGAATCAAGTGTTGCTTGCCTTCTGTGTTCACTGGCCAGTTGTATGATCAGCTCTTTTGTTCACCTCAGGTACTGATACATGTTTCCAACTTCTGGATGAGCACAATTGGATGAAAAATGTATTAATCCGTCAACATAGATCATGCGTACACTGTATTTTGTGGTCATTGGTGTTGGTTCTTCACTGCCTTCTTCATCCTCCATCTCTACGTCGACCTCACCAGTAATAGAATGGAGAATCTCGTCTTCACTCATCACACCATATCCTGGGTCATTGGCATCATTTTCAAGCCAATCAACCATATCCTGTCTAAGTTTTTGCCGGCATTTCTAAACATTCCATGGATTTCATCTGTAAATCCTTCAAAATCCATTTCTTCATCCTCCTCATTTCTGACCATAGATGTGAGGAGTTTTTTCCAGGAGTTTTTCAAAGTCGATTCCTTTACTTCACTCCACACCATGGCCCAGTTATGGATGGCTTCCTTGATTGTATAGTTCTTCAAATTCTCAATTTTTTTTTTTTTAGCCCCTGTTATCCACACCGAGTTCAATATCTTCCGGAAGAGGCAAAACCACCAAAACTTCGTTTAGCATTTTTTTGGTGTACAACCTCTTCGTGGCACAGATAACTCCCTGATCCATAGGCTGTATGAGAGAGATTGTGTTAGGAGGAAGTGCCATACATGTTGTCTTGCCATCATGTGAGGTTAACGTGTCAATTTTGGGGTGGGCAGATGCATTATCAAGCAGCAGCAAAGCCCGAACTTCACTTGGCCTTACTTGATAGGCACGAACTTTCCTGCAGAACAAGTCATGAAACCAGGAAAGAAAGATCTGTGTAAACCATGCATTTTGTGAGTTATAATAATTGACTGGCAGTCTGTCCATGCAATGTTGCAAGGCTCTCGATTTATTTGATTTGCCAACAATTGCACACGTGATTCTGTTTGTGCCGTCGGCTATTGCACACATCATGGCCGATAGCCTGTCCTTGTTGACCTTACGGCCTGGCACACAACCCTCACTCCTCATTGCTAGAGTTTTTTCTGATAAACTCCTCCAATACAGCCCAGTTTCACCAGCATTATAAATTTGATAAGAATATAAATTATTTGCCAAAATGTATGCTCTTATTTTCTCTTTAAATGGTTCTACACTGCTTTCATCTGCACTCAATTTTTCACAGACAATTTTCCTCTTCGCAATATTGTGCCTACCCTTGAACCTTGCAACCCACCCTTCACTCGCTTTGAAATCCTTTATTCCAAGGCTTGCTGCAAATCTGCTTGCATCAGTTTGTATTTCTGGGCCGTGAATTCTCACGCCAGCTGTGCGGTGCTGAGCAAACCACTTGTACATGGTCTCATCCAACTATACATGTGTCGAAGTTTTCATAGTCTTTCTACCACACCCTCTGCTAGTGCTTGCACCTTCACTTTCACAGGTTGAAATGTATTTTATAATTTTCTCTTTTTGTTTCCTAATAACAGAAACAGTACTAGTGCCTATATTAAATTCCTTGACAACACTTGAGCTCGACCGGCCATTTTCACAAAGTTGTAAAACACACAGCTTGTCCTTAATTGTTTGGACAACCTTCTTCCTCTTAACACCTCCGAAATGATTCATGCTGCTACCAGACATAGTCTTGGCCAAAAATGTTCAAAGTTACTACGAAAATAAAAAAAGTTATTTAAAAAAATATTTCACTAATGGCACGGCACTGGGTAGAGATAGAGAGCACATGGGTTGACCAGGC
>NW_027189136.1:165000-170000 GCF_040958095.1 Procambarus clarkii
CTAGTTCATGTGTTGAACCAGAGAGGGAATTGACGGTTATTTGAGCAACAAGTGCTCCAGTCAGGTACTGTGCCAGAAGCAGTGAAGCCGTGCAGCGATGTATGTGACGTCTGTGGCAGTTCACCAGTTCGTGACAGCGTAGTGGCTGACAGAGCCACTGGGTAGCTGAGGAAGGAGAGGACTATTTGGGGAATCCGGACGACTGTAGCTGAGACGTAGGCGGCAGCCGTTGCTGGGAGAAGACGACGGCCAGGAGACCGACTCCAACCTTCAAGAAGTCAAGAAGGAGGACGGACCTGCAGTGAAGAGGCACGGAGACGACGCGATAAACGGTGGGACGACGAGAGGCTCTGGTAGGACACGACGACGTGTCGTGTGGGGGCGTTTCCGACACGAGGACCAGGAGCTACATCTCGACTCTCATCGGAGGATAGGTTGAAGTAGGTGTTTCTAGTTCCCTCCCCATTCCCCTTTAGTTAGCTATATTATTCGGCTATATTATCTAGCCTGAGGATTTTATATGTCGTGAGCAAGTCTCACCCGTGTCACAGTAAGGCACCAGTTTGCCGTGTAGTACTATCAAGAGTACTTGTAATATTCATGTTGATTATTGGTGTGTACAGGCACCAGGAACAAGTGATAAATTTACTGTGTATTGCATATCTTTCTACAGATTTTGATGTGAACATATAGTGATAAAATTATATATAATATTATGCCAGTATTTGGAAGTTAGGCTACGTGCCCAGAAACTATTTATTTTCCATGTATTGATGTTTGATTTATATACCATATATATCTCTATGTTCATTCAGTGAATAATCATTTGTGAGTACAGTGAATTATTGCATTATCGCCCGCGAGAGAAAGTACTGAAAACTCCAGTGTTAATACTTTATAATGTCATTGAATGAAGGGCAGTGAAATCCATTACAGTGAATCATTATAGCATTGATTGTAGAAACGACTGTTTGAGCCTGAGTATAGTGTAACTAAGTGATATGTGCTATTGTGCCAATAACGAGTGTGCCAGTTTATAGTAATATTGGAGAACTTAAAGAAACAGCGCGCGTGAATCTAGGAAACAAGCAAAAGCTTTCGCGCGCGGAGGCCAGGCGATCAGCTGTTCTTGACATTTGACAAGGAGGGCAGGTGTTGCCACTTAGTGATCGCATACTAACCGTGGGAACTACCGACCGCGTCAGGATCAGTTGGTTTATTTATTATTGTTTGGCCTTGTGACATCTTTCATACATTTTAAGTAAAATACAAAATTACCATTGTGTTTTTATCATCTCCTCCATTGATCTTGTGGCTATATTATACTGAAAGCATAGAGTGATAACAGTAAGTACCTGCCTGGATTCCTGATCTATTGAGTGTGACCTTGCCAAGGCTACCATTGACTCCACCAGTCCACTGAGGTGTTACTGGCCACCTAAAACACCAGTTGGCGACCTTGTGGTTAACCGTAGAGCCCGATTGTTGGGGAGGGCACACGACAGTCAAGCGAACGAGTCGTGTTCTCACTCTTTCTTAATCAGAGGCCGTTAAGATTGACTGGGAGACTCTCCTGGCGTGCAGTGGCGCCGTGAGGATCGAGTGAAGACCCGCAGGGCTACGGTGAGTGACCTTGAGCATGACTATTGCTCACTCCAGAGTAAAGTAAGAGAAGTGAGGTAAAACCCCAACATTGGCGACCTCGCCAGGATATCGATCGGAGTAAAGGTTGCAGTGGTACTTGGCAGTGGTGTTAGAGATCAGGTGCAGGTTATCACTCGTAGCACAAGATGGAGGATGATAAAGTGACGAGGTTTATTGACTCTAGAGACGAACAGGTGCTGGAAGAGTGCACCAAGGCACAGTTACAGGCAATAGCGGATCATTTCGGAATAAAGCTGAAATCTGCCATAGTGGCAGAAAGAAGACTAGAGATAATGGCTCAGCTCAGGGCTCGAGACGAAGCTTTGGGGGAGGAACGGCCCCAAACACCTGCCAGTGCGGGTGAACACCTGAGCATTGGTGGAAGCAGCAGGGGATCCAGCGGCAGCAGACACAGTATTAAGCTGGAAATAATGAAGTTGCAGCTGGAAATACAGTTGAAGCGTGAAGAGCGAGAAGCAGAAGCACAGCAGCGCAAGGAAGAGCGAGAAGCAGAAGCGCAGCTGAGGAGAGAAGAAGCACAGCAGCGCAAAGAAGAGCGAGAGGCACAGCAGTGCGAAGAAGAGCGAGATGCACAGCAGCGCAGAGAAGAGCGAGAAGCACAGATGAGGCGTGAGGAGCTAGAAGCACAGCTACGCCGGGAAGAGCAAGAGCGAGAAATACAGCTACGCCGGGAAGAACAAGAGTGAGAAGCACAGCAGCGCAGCGAAGAAGTTGGGCTGAGACGACAGGAAATAGAAGCCAAAAAGGAAGTAGAGCTGAAGCGAATTGAATTTGGACTAGGTGTACCTGCTCCGCCCCCACCGGAAGACCGACGAGTGAGGGAACGAGACCTGCCGGTCTTTGTGCCTTGTGAAGCCGAAAGTTTCTTCGATCAGTTTGAGAGAGTTGCTGCTATGAAGAGGTGGCCGAGGGCGGAGTTGGTCCAAGGGAGGCTCACAGGAGAAGCTCGCCAAGCCTTCACTATGCTCGACTTCCAGGAATGCACCAACTACGATGTGGTAAAACGAGCTGTGCTCCGTTCCTTTAAGCTCACGCCGGAGTGTTACCGAAAGAGGTTTAGAGAATGTACCCGGTCACCAGGAAAATCGTATGCGGAGACGGCGAGGCACATAGAAAGAAAGCTCCTTAAGTGGCTGGACTCTGAGGAAGCGAGGTCGGTCGAAGAGGTCAAGGAACTAATGGCCATGGAAAAGTTTATGTCCGTGCTCTCTCCTGAGATCAGGATGAGGATAAAGGAGGCGGACATAAAGAACCTAAGGGCCGCAGCCGACCAAGCCGACATGTTAGAGGAAGCACTACGCCCAAGCCGAGAGGGACGGCACCGATCACCCGTGTACTCCAGAAGCAGTAGGAATTATAGGAGGACGGATGGATGGAGGACAGGAACGAGTTCTCCCAAGTCCCACCGCTCGAGATGGGACGACAGAGAAACAAAAGGTGCTGTAGAGCCGATAGAGGAGAGCCAAGATGAGAGCTCGGAAATTGTTACTGCAACGAAGGAAACGACAAGTGAGGCGAGAAGGACACAGGGTGTGACGGTCTCTGGAGGCAGTGCTAAGGCGAGCGGTGGCGGATGGTCTCCGCCATGGGTCCGCTGCTACAACTGCGGGAAAATCGGACACGTCGCGCGGGAATGCAGACGCTTTAAGCAGCGGGAACACGTTGCTTTAGTGATGTTCGAGGACCAGAGGGCCGAGGGAGTGCGGGATGAACCCGTGCTGAATGGGGAGAAGAAAGTTCACCCATTCATGTGTAAAGGAACCGTAAGGATGGGGGTCGCAGACCCCATCCCCGTGAAGATGCTAAGAGACACCGGGGCTGACTTTACCCTGGTAAGTGAAACCCTGTTCCCCGAGGGTTACGAAAGTACCAGTGTGGGGGTGGCAAGTGTGACCACTGTGGGAGGCCCGGTGAGTGTGTCCCTACACCAGGTAACTTTGGATTCCGATTATGGCTGCCAGACCCTAGTGGTGGGAGTCTGTACAGCAATGCCCAAGAAGGAGGCACAGGTCATCTTGGGGAATGACGCGTGTGGAGGATATGTCCTCCCGCATCTCGTGAAGGGCGAAGAGTGCCTAGAACAATACAAGGAGACAGGCGGGGAGTTGAACGCCTGTGGGGACGAGAAGGGAATCGCACCAGTGGCGATCCCAGTTTGTACTGTGACACCGAGGCAACGCGAAGAACCAGGAGGTTGTGGATCTGATGGGGCTGAGGAGACGACAGACAGCCTGGGAACAGATCACCTCTGCGTAGGACCCGGAGAACGAGCGGAGGGCGAAGGTAGCCCGAATGGTGAGTTGCAGGTGACCCTCACCAGTTCTCCTGGGGTAGTCCGCACTCGTCTCGGAGAGTTGCAGCAAGAGGAGTTCCCCGAATTGGTTAGTAAGGCCTAAGGAGGACGTGTGGGTCCTGAGAAGGCTTACTTTCCATTTATCTATATTATATATGCCATGCTATCCATGATGAAGGAACGATGGACACCAGGAGCGACCGTGGGAACGGTGAATAAATATGTCCAGAAGTTCAAAAAACGTCTCACTAGAGCGAAGGAACTGGCTGGGAAACACCTGAAGGAGGCGCAGCGTAAGATGTCGGAGTGGTACAACAGGAGAGCTGTGCAGAGGGATTTTGAAGGCGGATCCCAAGTAATGGTTGTGCTGCCAGGTAAAGGGAGAGTGACCAAGACGCGGTTCGAGAGACCATACCGAGTGCTGCGACGGTTGGGTCCAGTGTCGTACGAGATTGGGAAACCGGATGGACCCCGAAAGAAAAACGTGTGTCACGCAGACCGCCTGAGACCTTTCTTCAATGTGGAAGGAAGAGCCGCCAAGCAGGGCGGAACGATATCCCGAGAACCCCAGCGGAAGACGGTTCTGTGTGTACAGGGGGACTGAGAACTCCCGGAGGAGGAAGAAAAGTGGTCCAGGGCGGACGGCACCAGTCTCACCAACACTGAGAGTCTGACAAGGATCAAGGTCAAGCACATCAAGGGGAAGGACAACGTGGTAGCGGATGCCCTATCCCGCATACACTAACCAGACATGACTCTTATTTTAAGGGGAGGGGTATGTGATGGTGTTCCCCTCCTTATAATTCTCCCACGCCTGCAGTAAGAGTCATGTCTACTTTTCCCAAGCGTTCTCTACGGTGCAGGCTACAATTTGATATATGGGAGAGAGTGAAGTGTTCTCGGAGAGCCGAGAAATTTGTGAAATAGTAATATTTTGGCCTGTGGTATAGGCCCTTTAGGGAGCCAAGATGGCGCTTGCCTCCCTGATCTCCCGCCAAAACCGTGTGACGTCAGTGGCACCGGATTGGTCACCGACAGCAAT